>NC_037671.1:14814045-14847682 GCF_003255815.1 Theropithecus gelada
AAAAAAAAAAAAAAAAAAAAAAAAAAAAAAAAAAAAGAAAATCATCAGTCGTCGGCTCATTGAATCCCCATCCTGCAGAAAGCAAGTTCTCAGCACATGGTTGTTGCATCAAACACACGGAGAGCAAGCGGCTTTGTGTTTGACCTTTTGAGATAAATGCTAAGTGGGAATCCACGGAGCAACTTTGACAGGAGCTAGTATGGGAAAAGGGCTAGAGCATGAAGGAAGAGACGGCAAGCTGGGGTCTGGGCTTATCCAAGGCTGGTAACTAAAGAGATCATAGGGAAGAAGAAGAGAGTTTTCTTTGCCTTTTTCTTTGTCTTGTCTTGTCTGTTTAAAGATATAAAATTGACATTTTATGAGACACTGATAATATTTTAAACATTTATGTCAAAGATTCATCTCGTACCAATTCTAAGTTGCCTGATAGTGTGTTGCTGTTGGTTGGCTTATTTAACTGAGTAGTATTATGAATATTTAGGTAGTTAACTAGAGACTGAAAAGGACCACTTTTTGGAAAGATTTCCTTAGTACTTTTATTTCCATTCACTAATTTATATAAAATAATTTTATTGAGTAGGAAGCTAAAAATGAACATGGGATATGAGGTGGCTGTGATAATGGGACTTGCAGATCTTGGCTGTAGATGGCATAATTGACCCAGAGCTCCACCATTACACTTTGAAATACACCACCACATTGTGCCAAGGATGTATGACAGTAGGCAGCCCACATCTCAAAGCCCAAGGCTATGCTTCCCCTGGGCTGCCCCTGCCTGGCCAATGGCTGAGTGTGGCAGGGGCATAAGGCAGGCTCTTTCCTGAAAGACAAGGACTTCCTATGATGGGCATCATGGTCCAAGGACTGCCCTTTGAGAATCCAAGGATACTCAAATCTCTTCTCTACAACGGCATAGTATTTGCATATAACCTCATCCTGTACATCATCCTGTATACCTTAAATAATCTCTAGATTACTTATAATAGCTAATACAATGTAAATGCTATGTAAATAGTTGTTCACTGTATTGTTTTATATTTGTATTTTTTTCCAAATATTCAATCCGTGGTCAGTTGAATCTGCACATGCATAACCCATGGATATGGAGGGCCAACAGTACTTTCTTAGAACCATACTGCAGTCTAAGACACTTGCTCCCAACCACCCTTCCCTCCTTCCATCTCATCTCACCTCTGAGTTCTAATGGCCCTCAGCCTCCTCTGCCTTTCTGCCTTTCTCCCAAATGTCTTTCCCCTCTAAATCTGCGTGTCTCCCTCTTGGAGAGTCCAAATTAGCACAGGGTAGGGGAAGAAAACTAGTCATTTATCATCTTGCTGAGTTCTTATAGGGGCCTATAGGATCTACAATCTGGCCCCCAGCTCCTAGGTGGAAATTACTGTTAGAATAATCCTAATCACTAGATTAAAGCTTTCTGTACCTTTTTCCAGGAGACGGTTTGACTCTCCAAGGTCAATGGTATTGCTGACCTAGTACCCTTTGTCCTGGGTGGCAATATGAAAGTCTTCTTAGCTTTAGCCTTTCTGATCTCTTTTAACTTTGACTTAGGGCATTTTCCTTTTGACACATCTTTACTTTAGCTGTATCATCACTTTGGAGCCATACAAAACTGGAATAAGTTACTTAAACTACAGGAATCTTAATGTCTCCATATATAACTTGGGAACAATAATAATACCTACATTGTCTGGTCATTCATTCAGTAAATAAGTTCAGTAAATAAGTATTGAATACCTAGTAGGCTCCAGGCATTCTGCTATAAGGAGAAAATTAGTTAAAATATATAAAGCACGAAGCTCACAAGTTGGCTTATATTTGTTGTTCAATAAATGATATTATTACTGATTTGTTGTTATTTTTATTATTGGCATGATGATTGAATTGTAATTCTGCTCTTTAAGAAATATAATTTTTGCATAGATGATCTTATTCATTATTTGCTATTTTTCAAGTTTAATGCTTAGAATCTTAAAACCCCACTTCTCCCGGTTTATCACTCTCTCTTTACATTCAAATTTCTTGAAAGAATTATCTATACAGCCTGACTCCATTTATTAACTTACCTTCAGTTAGTCCTCAGCATGCTCCAATCCAGTTTTCCACCTTCATCCTTCCCCAAAACAACTTTATCATAGGGCATCTACGACCTTCTTGTTGTTTATATGCATTAGCTTGGGCTGCCATAACAAAGTGCCAGAGATCAGGGGGTTGGACAACAGAAATGTACCGTCTCACAGTTCTGCAGGCTGGAAGTCCCAGCTCGAGGTGTCAGCAGGGTTGGTTTCTTCTGAGACCTCTGTCCTTCATTTGTGTCTTCACATGGTGTTCCCTCTGTCTGTGTGTGTCCTGATTTCCACAGGACACACAGACCTTTTATAATGACACCAGTGATATTAAATTGGAGCCCACCTTCTGACCTACTTAATCTGAATTATCTCTTTAAAAGCCCCATCTTGGCCAGGCACAGTGGCTCACGCCTGTAATCCCAGCACTTTGGGAGGCTGAGGCGGGTGGATCATGAAGTCAGGAGTTCGAGACCAGCCTGGCCAACATGGTGAAACACTGTCTCTACTAAAAATATAAAAATTAGCCAGGCGTGGTGGCGCGAGCCTGTAGTCCCAGCTACTAGGGAGGCTGAGGCAGGGGAATCGCTTGAACACAGGAAGTGGAGGTTGCAGTGGGCGGAGATTGCACCACTGCACTCCAGCCTGGCGACAGAGAGAGACTCCGTCAAAAAAAAAAAAAAAAAAAAAAGCCCCATCTCCAAATACAGTCACATCAGGAGTTAGGGCTTCAATGTAAGAATTTTACGAGAAACAATTTGGTTCACAACATGCTACTTACTTTTTTCCTTTGCTTGTTTTACTTGACCTTACAGGGTAATTCAAGAGTACTGTCCACACTTACTGCAAAAAGAGGTTACTCTCTTCTCTGGATTTCTGCAACCCTGCCATGCTCCCAATTTGTCTCTTATTCCTCTGGAAAAGGAGACCCTTTTTCAAAATTATCTTTCACTTTCTGACAATTAAATATTGAAGTTCTTCAAGACTTTGACCTTAACTTCTTCCCTTCCACTCTTTCTAGGTATTCACGTCCATCCACATGGCTTCAGCCTATGTAGAAAACTCTTGTTTTTTATGTGGAGACTAGAAATATTGTTTTGACCTTTCTGTGCATTTTCCCCTGTCTGGAATGTAACAGACATTGAGAAAAACAGAGGGTTTTTTTCCTGTTCAGAATGATTGTTGTATTGAAACATATTTACCCCATAAAATCACCTCTTATTCCATCATACCAATACATTCATAGGAGGGAATTTCCAGACTAATCTCAGATGAACTTGTGTGGCCCTTTACAGAGCTGACCCACATGTGTGGCTCTTCTTGACATGAAGGTGGTGGGGCAAGAGGGGAAATTCCAAGCTGCAGAGTGCATGAAAACAGTTTTTTAAAGTTGACTGATAACCATCTCCAGTGCAGCTATTCTGTGGCTCTGTCATTTTATGACTAAGGACTCTGATGCTGCTGCCACACACTGCCAATGGGGAATTTCTGTAGTCTGAGCTGAGTTATTTCATTTGCTAGGCTGTGGTGAACAGTTTCAAGATATTATAAGTCTCTTGATGGTAGATGTAATTATACAGTTCCTGAGATGATGCATTACTATTACCAATTAGAAATGAAAAAACCAGGAAGGGTGTGAGGATGGAGGGGGAGTGAGGGATGAGAAATTGCTTAATGGATACAGTATACCCGACTCGAGTGATGGTGACACTAAACACTCAGACTTCACTACAAGACATCCATGAAACAAAACTACACTTGTACCTCTTAAATCTATACAAATTTTTCAAAAAAAAAAAAATGAAAGGGGTAAAATTCAATCATTCACCAAGAATGGGTGTGTTGAGTGGCTATACTAGGTATCAAGTATAGTGCTAGTGAGTGGAGAGGCAAGGAAAATGGAGGATGGGAGGGTCCCAAATGCAAGCTCCTCAACTTCATCAATGTCATGATTGTGCCTGGACCAGCCCTGTTCATTACAGTCAGAATCCCTCCTGTGCATCTTGGACACAAGCCTTAGCTGGCCAACCTCAGAACAGACCCTGCCCGTGTTTGCCCCAAGGCAGTCTAACTCCATTTTTGACTTAGATATGCAATTCTGGCCATACAAGCTTCTTTCACCAGGAATTATTTAATTATATGCATTCCATGTTTGTCCTGAGGTAAATTAGCCTAAGTGATTATTGTATCAAAACCTACAACTAAATTGTGATCAAGGGCATCTAACCTAGTCAGTGTTATATAAATGAACATAACTGGACTTACATAATTTTTAAAGAATACATGATATTTGTAACTATTTGGGGGTACATGTGATTTTTTATATATGCATACAATGTGTAACGATCAAATCAGGGTATTTAAGATTTCCATCACCTCAAACATTATCATTTATTTTCAAATCTTCTCTTCCAGCTATTCTGAAATATACAATAAATTATTGTTAACTACAGCTACCCTATCATGCTATGGAACACTGAAACTTATTCCTTTATCTAAATATATATATGTATATATATATATTTTAATCTATTAACCAACCTCTCTTCATCCCCCCAAAAGATACCCTTCCCAGCCTCTGGTAACTATCATTCTAATTTCTACCTCCATGAGATCAACTTCTAGTGCTCCCACATGTGAGTGAGAACATTGGATATTTGTCTTTCTGTGCTGGATTTATTTCACTTAACATAATGACCTCTGGTTCTACCCATGTTGCTGCAAATGACAGGATTTCATTCTTTTTTATGGCTGAATAGTACTCCATGGTATGTATTTACCACATTCTCTTTATCCATTCATCTGCCCATGGACACTTAGGTTGATTCTGTATATTGGCTATTGTGAATAGCACTTTAGTAGAGATACAAATTCTGCCCAGCTCATACCTGTAATCCCAGCACTTTGGGAAGCTGAGGCAGGCGGATTGCTTGAGGCCAGGTCCAGGGCAACATAGATAATGATAATGCTTGAGATCAGCCAGGGCAACATAGAGAGACTCCATCTTTCCAAAAAAAAAAAAAAAAAAAAAAAATAGCCAGTTGTAGTGACATGCCTCTGTGGTCCCAGCTACTCAAGAGGTTGACAAGGGAGGATCACTTGAGCCCAGGAGTTCAAGGCTGCAGTGAAACTGTGATCGCACCACTGAACTCCAGCTTGGGTGACACAGTGAGACCCTATCTAAAAACAGAAAGAAAAAAACAAGGTGTAGGTATCCCTTTGATGTTCTGATTTCCTTTCCTTTCCTTTGGATAAATACCCAGTGGTGGGATTGCAGGATCCTGTGGTAGTTCTGTAGCACCCCCAGGTGGATATGGGGTATGTCAGTGGTACTCCAGGCATGTGGGGTGCAGGGGCTGTTAGGCCCCAAGGCAGGGTGTAGTCTAGTGGGGGATGGGCTCCCAAAATGCCACTTCACTGCCACTGCTTGGGTCCCAGGGGTGTGTAGGACCCAGTGTGAACCCCATCTTTGGAACAATGCCTACTGCAGATGGCTGTCTGTACTAGTCTCAGAGCCCCCAAAGGCCAAGCGGCTCTACTGTGCCTAGGAATGTAGGAGTCCACTGTGCTTGTGTGGAGCACTGGGGTCTCTCACTTATCTTCTCCCCCAGCCAATCCTGGTTGCCTGGCTGCTTTGCTGCCCTCTCTTTCCCTGCCCCCACAGTCCCCTGTCACTTTCCTGCTGAATTCTAGTGTGGTCTCCAACAGGCTCTATTCAACGTGCGTTTTTCTACTCGCTGTTTTGGTTCTTCTTTGTGGAGGAGGCAAGTGCTGGGTGCCTCGGGCGTCTTGAAGCCTCGTCTGCACTGATGTATTTATATTTTTTCCATGGCTCTAACTCAAAACAGTTCCAGGAGATATTGGTTATTTCTTGGATTTTTCGTTTCTTTCTTTTTGCCTAACAAGTTTAATTTTGTTTAAGAACAAAAAGGGCCAGGATCCGTGGCTCATGCCTGTCATCCCAGCTTTTTGGGAGGCCAAGGCAGGAAGATCACTTAAGCCTAGGAATTCAAGACCGGTCTGGATAACACAGAAAGACCCCATCTCTACAAAAAAAAAAAAAAAAAAAAAAAAAAAAGTAAAAGGAGAAAAAACAAAAACCAAAAAATAACTCCACAAAACTTAGAAATCTCCCTCTCCTTCGGTGGCGGAGCTCCCTTGTGTTAGCTTTACCCGGTATGCGCGAGGGAACCTCATCCCACCTTACCTAAAGCCTTAGGATAGGGACAAATGGGATTTCCAGACATGTGCCCAAATCAGTGCAAAGGGAAAACCTCTAACCAGTAAGAATAATGGAAACACAGATACCTCATGTGACTTTTCTTTGAAGAAAAAAAGTGAACAGAACAGGTTCACCTATTTCAAGTGCAGTTAAGTGTGATCCAGGAAAATGGAGGTGATCCCTATGCTAGAATGTTCGTCCCTCCCATCTCTGTCCCTTTTCCCACAAATACCTATGTATGTTTTCTGTATATGGGGCTACCACTGAATTTATAAGGCACTTAGAGAAGTGAAGACTTCCACAAAAGAGGAAGTGAGAGAGGGATAAAAATGAACTTCTGATTTCAGCTGAACTCACCCAGATGGCAAAAAGGAAAAAAAAAGTGACAATTTTGACCTTAGAAAGCAGTATAATAGTAAGAAAATTCAACTTGAGTTCAACTCCAATTTCCTATTTGACGGCTAAATAAATGTTAAATGACTTTGTAAATATTTTTAAATGAGCGGCTTTTGGAGTGAGAGTGGTGAAGAAAAAAGGGAAAAGAGGTTAACTACCACACATAAAACAACCAGTTCATGCAGCCTATGGCCAATTTTTACAGCTGGATTTTTATAAACTGCTTGAAGAGTTGAGCAAGGGATGGGTTTATGATGTTACCATGGCAGTCCTGCAGTTTTTTGACAAAATATTGTGACACTAAAGCAGATGTACTGTGGGAGGTAGACGTAGCGGTTGGGACAAGTATGAAGGAATTTAAGACCCTCACTAAATATTTCAGCGAAGAATTTCTCACTGAACTGCCCCTGGATTTAATTAGCTGTGAAGTGAGAGGTGAAGGGTTAATCCAAGGTCAGTGTGGAGGACAAGGAAGCCCCTGACACATGCAGCTATTTGATATTTGCTGAATGCCACATTGCAGTCAATTGGAATAGTAAATTAGCCCAGCAGGAGAAAGAATAGACACTTAGTTTCTTTAAATCAATTGGATATGACGGTGTTCAATTATTTAATTTCCATATGCGTATCTCTGAGCTTCTTTCTGTCAATCCAGTAATTTCTTCCGAGTGTTAAAAGTGCCTGCCAAGCAAGGAAGATGTATTCTCCAACTTTCAAAGCGAGAAACAATTTGATTGAGCCCAATTAAGAACAATTAAATTGTGTTTAATCGTATTTGGTGCCTATATTTGCCCCTTTATACTACTTCAAATGTTTTGTTTTGTTTTGTTTTTCTCGTTCATGGGGGGGAAAAAGTTGTTGGGCTGACATTTTTTCCTACCCACAGAATTCAGAGCAAGCTTGTTTGCTTGAATAGAACAAACTCCAAAACTCTGTCTAGAATAAAGGAAAATTTCTCAGGCACATGGAGCACCTCAATCATTCATTAATTGAGTCAACAAATATTTCCTGAGCATCTGTTATGGACCAGGCATTGTGCAATGCACTGTCTTCCCACCAATCAACCGTAGAAACCCGATAGGTCGGGACACAGAACAATGGCATCTCTTCAAAGGAAAGCTCTCAGGTAGGCAAAAGGTATACTTAGTCTACTAACTCAGAGTGATTACATTGTTGGTCACCTCTGTAACAAACCCAAATTGCAAAGAGGTTAACTGATTTGTCAAAGATAACCAGCTACTTTAGTATGTGCAAACGAAGTAAACAATTTTCTGATTTATATTCTCTGGTTTAACCACTAGATAGATTTTCCATGGTATTTCTCTAATAAATTCTTTGTCTACATACTTACGGAATTTTTACTAATAGTAAACTTACATACACACTCAAAAGTGAATATTTAATCTGACTTGAGCGGTGTGAATGAGCAAATATCTTCTATTCCGAATTAATGTGGTAAGGAAGAGAGAAGAAAAATCAACTAACTTTAGCAAAGTTACAGAATAGTAAATTCCCAAAAGAGTCCTCAGTCATGTTAAGGTGGAAAGAAAATGTGAGCCACCATTTAGCCATGTTATCACACTGGGGATCAACCATGCATCCAAGCCAAGTTACACCAAGATACAGTGTTAGCCAAGAAATGCTAGCCTTAGCAGAAAGCACTGGGCAATTCTAACCACACTGATGTCTGCAGAAGTGCTTTCAGGAGCTCCATTCAGCAACAGGCTTAGAGGGAATGGTTGAAGATTAGGCCTAAGGCTGGGTGAATGCTGCCACCTTTACCAGCTGCCCTTCAGGGCTGACCTTGGAGTTGAAGCACCTGACAGCTGTGAACCAACGTCAGCAGTTGTGGAAACAAGATACCGCAGTTTCTTTACCCCTACCCCAACAGCTCATGCAATTTGCTCGGTTGAAATCTGTTTCCTGAATGCCGGCATTCAGGCACTGGACTGCCTGCTAGGAATACAGTTCTGGACGAGACAGACGGCACACTGTCCTTGTATCGTCCAGTAGAATCCATGGCATAGGAGTGTGAGTTAGTGATCTGGGTATTTCAGTCAACTGATTTTTTAATTATATGGAGTTGAGTGCCCTTTGCTCTGGTCCCACCAGAGATCTCCTGTCCTAGTAGGACCAAGGACAGGATCTCTTCTTCATGGAGGTCCTTGACAGGAGATGTGCCTGCCTACCCAGCACCTACATGTGGCAGAATGTCACAGAAGGATATGGTCAGAATCCCCAGAGCCTTCTTTGGACTTGCAGTGCCTACATGACTCTCACAGCAGCCACTTGGAGCTGTGAAATGCATGCAGCCGAACTGGCAATGGTACTTACCCCTCTTAGATGCTCAGTCCCTCCTTGGGAGCGCTCCTCTTCTGCAGGTGACTCCTGCAGAAACCCATCAACATGTGTGTCTGTGTCTGGAAGAAACATTAGGAAGAACAAGACCCAGGAACACGGTGTTCAGGGTTCAGTGACATATTTTCACGAGATTCTTAGTTGGCTGCATCATAAATGTTCAAACTAAACTAACATAAATTACTCTTATTGCTTCATGAATCTTGATCTTTATAAAGGAAGAGGCTTATTTATAAAGAAAAGAGGCTTATTTGGCTCATGGTTCTGCAGGCCGTACAAGGAGCACGGCACCAGCATCTGCTTCTGGTGAGTGCTGCCCAGAGCTTCCACTCACTGAAGGCAAAGGAGAGCAGGCATCACACAGCAAGAGGAAGAGAGCGAGAGAGAGAGAGAGAGAGGAGTACCAGATTCTTTAGACAACCAAGGAACAGATCTACTTAAACTAGTTGAAGCAAAGCAGCATCAAAACTTCTGCCCAAACAATGACTGTCATTGTGAAATACTGAAACAGGAAAGGTTCCCTTGTCCGCCTAGCAGGGTGTACGACAGGGGAGTGGCTGGCTTCTTCAACGCCCGGCTGCTTAAATCTCTAGAGGAGCATACAAATGGGTAGGCTGTGGGACTCCGACCCCACAGGCTCGTGTCTAGGGGTGAATGTTTACAGCTCCTGAAGCCCCAGTGGGCGTATGTTGCAGGGTGCTCTTTTAGTTTGCTGTCTACAGGCAACTTGTGTTAGCTCAATGAGACCCTCTACCTTGTCGCAAGGACAGAGGAATTTCTGTGTCCCGGGGTTTCTACCCTTAGTGGTCCTGAAGAATCGGATTACATGTGGCCTTGAAGAATAGAGTGAGTGCAAGGTTTTATCGAGTGGTTCTCAGCAGTTGGGGGAGCCAGAAGGGTGACGGTTTTCCCCTGGAGTCGGCCGCAGGCCCGGCCCTCTTCAGACTGTCCCGGCAAACCCCATGTCGTTCTGCTGCTCAGTGGCCTATTGGCATGCCAGGGCTGGGGCCAGTGCGTTCCTTTGGACGTCCAGCCGCTTCTGTCTCTGCCTTGCTAGCGTCTCGGGTTTTTATAGGCCCAGGATAGGGGCGTGGCAGGTCAGGGTGGTCTTGGAAAACGCAACATTTGGGCGCGAAGGCAGAAGTGCCTGTCCTCACCTAGGTCTGTGGGGGTGGAACCCTAGCCAGAGGCCACGCCCTTCCTCTACCCAGCAGTTCTCTTCCCCCACTTCCCTATCGTTTGTAGGGACCACATTCTTCTCTTCCCAGCACTTACGTATCAATACTACTTAAAGCTAGCTTTGAAAATTAGTTATTTGTTCCTAGAAAGGGTGAAGGACACCAGCTCAGAAGTATTCCTGTTGAGAAGATGTGAGATGTTGATGTCAGTTAATCTGTTTCACTGACCCTCAGATAGCCAGACAATTATCAGAAAGTTCTTCCTTTTTCCCTGGTAGTAGGAAAAACATTTCCATGAATACAAGTCTCTTCTTATAAAATAGGATGATTATTTGGATATGCTTAGAATCGTTTAAAACCGTAGATTAATATACAGCATAGAAGAAAAGCAATTTAAGAAAAGACTGGCTCTGAAACTCCAAAACTCTTAAGACCTTCTCGAAATCCGTGGACGAAAACAAAGGTGAGGCTGAATGTATTGCATATTTGGAAGTCAAATAATAAGTAAGGGTTCCCACTAAGGTCTGCTGTATTTATAATCACTTAGATTTTTTTGTGAGCTAAATCTTCTATGGTTGCTACAGCAAACATTTATTGAGTACCTTCTAAGTATGAGACCCTGTACTAGGATGTTTTAAAGATTATACAATTCTTGTTTAAGATGTGATATATAGTGATTAAATCTCATTCACAAAAGTGGGGTATTAGTTGTGCTTGAGCTTATACGTAAAGGTTTGTACATATACATGTATGCGATTTGGTCTTCTTATCTGCAAATGTCCATATTGGAAGAAAATGCCAGTGCCAGTCAAAGGCAACTGAATTGTTGTACATTGATACACACTGTGAAAAAAAGGGAACAGCAACAAAAATATTCCAGTCTCAATCAAGTGATAAACAAAAGATATTCAAATCAACTTTAAAGAACCTGTTTTTGCTGAGTTTTGGAAGAACCATTAAGACAGTGGCTCAAGTTCCCACTTGAACATGAGTGTTTGTTATTTTTAATGCTAGTGTTAAGGTTGAATTCATTAATGTCATGGTTTTGAATAACTTGAATTTTATTTACCTCTGGGCAGGTGGGCCTCCCTACAAATGACCATGATGTAGGAAACACTTAAACACATAGAGGTATGTGTCACAAGGATATGTAATACACTTTTTTTTTTTTTAGACGGAGTCTTGCTCTGTCGCCAGGCTGGAGTGCAGTGGCGTTATCTTGGCTCACTGCAACCTCCGCCTCCCAGGTTCAAGCGATTCTCCTGCCTCAGTCTCCCGAATAGCTGGGACTACAGGTGTGTGCCACTACGCCTGGATAATTTTTGTATTTTTAGTAGAGACAGTGTTTCACCATGTTGGCCAGGATGGTCTCAATCTCTTGACCTCATGATCTGCCTGCCTTGGCCTCCCAAAGTGCTGGGATCACAGGCGTGAGCCACTGCACCCAGCCAAGATTTTTTCAGTTCACATGAGAGGGAGGACTTTGGGGAGATGGGTGGATACTGAGCTCTTCTTGGTAACAGGAAAGCCATTAGAATAGGAAGCAGTGAATCACGTGAAGAATCAGATAGAGTCAGGAAGGAGCCAGTGAAGCTGCAGTGGGTCAGAAGCATAGTCACGGGGAGGTTGGGAGTTGTCTCAGTGCATTTGCTATAAAGTAACACCTGAGGAATGGGTCATTTGTAAAGAAAAGAGCCTTATTTGGCTCACAGGTCTGCAGACTGTACAAAAAGCATGGTGGCAACATCTGCTTCTGGTGAGGGCTGCAGGGAGCTTCCACTCGTAACAGAAGATAAGGAGAGCAGGCATCACTTAGCAAGAGGAAGGGAGCAAGAGAGAGAGGGGAGAGGTACCATGCCCTTTCAAACAACCAACTCTCAGGTAAGCGAATAGAGCAAAAACTCCTGCATTACTACAGGTTGGTATCAAGCCATTCATGAGGGATCTGCCCCTGTGACCCAAACACCTCCCACCAGGCCCCACCTCCGACAAAGGATCAAACGTCAACATGAGATTTGGAGGAGACAGATATTCAAAGTAATCAGGAGCTCTGGCAGAACTTCAGATGCCAAGAGTGGAATTTTGAGGTTAAAATTAATGGCCATGGTAGTTACTAGAAGCTTTTGAAATATCAGTGGGTTTAATTATTTGACTGAGTTGATGTCAACAGCCTGAGATGGTAACAATGATGATCGTGTGCTGTTGCTGTTCTTCAGCCCTCCCCACTAAGAAAGTTCTTCGAAGCCCGTAGCCAGCTTGCAGGTGGAGAGGGTGGATGAAAAGAAAATGGTCATGAACATAAGCATGATTCTGACATTTTCTATGGCTCTGGACAGACCAGTCACCAAAGATACCTCCAAAATTCATTTAGAAAGATGTGACAAGAAGGTTTCAGTGTTAGAACATTGTTGTCTAAGTTATTTATGGCAGAGTCCCAGCTGCTGCCAGAATTCCCCTTCTTAAAATAGCCAACAGGTGGGTGACCTGGTCTTGGAGAACATTGTGTCAGAGTGTGCACGGGATACAATACGGCCTTCTTTCTTTTCTTGCTTAGGTAGTACTACCTTTAGCTAGTAATAAGACCCCTTGAATTTTGGAATTCAGATATCAGAAAAAAGCTGCTAACTCAGTGCCTTTTGTATACACTTAGGTATTTAATACATGTTTTTGCTTATTGATTGGTAAAAACTCCTAAAGATAGGTGCATGCTTGTGTGTGTGTATGTGTGTGTAATGATTTTTAGAGGTTGTGGGTTTGGAACTGTCTTTGTTCTATTTAGAATCAATATGATCATCCATTTATCTTGCTCTTCTTGTTTCTTATTGACTTTTTTCCTGTAATGTATGTACCAAAAGTATTTGCTGTTGCATCTTCTTAAGAGAATGCAAACATTACCGTGTTTCCTTTCTCTCAGGAAAAAAATGACAATTCATTTTCCAGAAATCATTTAAATTAAAATTGATATTCTTTGGACATGAAAAAAAAGGGTGGGGCAGCATGGATTTTTTTCTTCTTGTGGTTTGACTGCTCACTGGCAAGAGGAGAAAGCTGGTCCTGAAGCCTGGGGTTGCTGGACTGGCCACCTTTCCCTCCTGTCTTTCAGCATGCCCTTTTAAGAGCAGGAAACATGAAAGGGTTTGGCCACACCCCAATTCCACTAAAGGCGTTACCCAGTTGGCACTGAGGTCTGTCTCTGGCCTTGGTGGCTTCCCTGACGGCTCTAGCATTTGTTCCACAGCAATGACATTCAAATCCCAAGAGATGCATGAAAACACAAAAATAATGTGTGGTGAATAAACAAGGCTGCTAACTGGTTCTTCAACAATCCTCCTTTGTGTCAAACCCAGATTGCATTTGGTTGGATGCAAGGACAATGTTAGGCCATGAAGAAAACAGAGATCAAAGGAAATGGGATTTCCAGACGCTAGGAACAGAGGCCTTCCAAGCAAGAGAGGCACCCACAAAGTCAGTGAAGCTGTGGGGTGGTGGTGACCTCGGTTACAGGTGAGGAACCAGAACAGACCCCAAGAGTGGCAAGGGTCATTTTGGAAATGTACAGCTTAAAGAACAAAGCTGAAATCTAGGGTAGATAGCGAGGTGAAACAGAGATCTAGAGCCTGGGAATCAGAAAATCAGAATTCTGGTCTTAGTCTGTCTCCAAGCAGCTGTTAGTTCTTGGCTAGATATTTTATCCCATCTAAGCCTCAATTTCCTTGTCTCTGAAGTGTAGGGTTTGGATCAAATGACCTCTTAAGTGCCTTTAATTTTTTATAATTATATGCCTGAGAGAAGTTGTCATTGTAATTTGGCCCTATTGGGGTTATGTTTTTTAAAGCTTGATAACAAGGAAAGTTTGCATGACAAAGTATACTTATCTGATTTAGAATTATTATTTCCTTTAATGTTTTCACATTACCCCCTTGGTGAGGTTCATTAAATTTGCCCTGTGCAACGGATCTAAGGATTCTGATCCTGATATTATAAGATGTCCATTGAGCATCTCAAGTTGGTTATCAGCCCATTCTTCATTGCCTGTGGGTGGCAACACAGAACACATGTTTATCATTCATCTGACCAGGATCCTGGCATCAGATTTTCAAGAAAGTTACAGGAGCAGCCAGGGTCAGTGGTAAAGAAAGTGTTTCACTTAAAAATAGGCAATGAGACATCCTTTGGATAGAACCAAGCAAAACTGCATTTTTGGACCTTAGATTTAGAATGTAATCCCTCAGCTTGGAAGGATTAACATAGGCATTAGAAAGCATGTTGATATACGTTTTTAAATTGATAAAGACCACCAAATTCATCTCTTCTGGAGGAAGGTGAAGTTCTGAAAAGTTGAGTGAATTCTCCAGAGAAATATAGCTGGTTAAGGCAGGAGTGAGGCTCAGTCTAGGGTATTCCACTCTCAATTCAATACTTTTTCTCTTTTCCCCATCAGTTGGTTTTTTTTTTTTTTTTTTTTTGAGATGGAGTGTCACTCTGTGGCCCATGCTGGAGTTCAGTGGCACAATCTCGGCTCTCTGCAACCTCCGCCTCCCGGGTTCAAGTGATTCTCCCACCTCAGCCTCCCAAGTAGCTGGGACTACAGGCTCTTGCCACCATATCAGGCTAACTTTTTGTATTTTTAGTAGAGATGGGGTTTCACCATGTTGGTCAAGCTGGTCTCAAATTCCTGACCTCAGGTGATCCACCCACCTTGACCTCCCAAAGTGCTGGGATTACAGGTGTGAGCCACTGTGCCTGGCCCCCCATCAGTTTCTTCTTAACAGAACCGGCCCTATTACAAAGTGGAAAACATCAGTCTTCTAAGTGGTGGCATCAAAACCTGCACAGCTGAGGGAACCTGGGCAAGACGGTCAAATAGGAACAACTCTGGTCTGAAGCTCCCAGCAAGATCAATGCAGAAGGCAGGTGATTTCTGCATTTCCAACTGAGGTACCTGGTTCATCTCACTGGGACTGGTTAGACAGTGAGTGCAGCCCATGGAAGGCAAGCCAAAGGGGGGTGGGGCATTGCCCCACCCAGGAAGTGCAAGGGGTTGGGGAACTCCCTCCCCTAGCCAAGGGAAACCACGAGGGACTGTGCTGTGAGGAATGGTGCATTTGAGCTCAGATACTATGCTTTTTTCATGGTCTTCACAACCCGCAGATCAGGAGATTCTCTTGGGTGCCTGCACCACCAGGGTCCTGCGTTTCAAGCACAAAACTGGACAGCCATTTGGGCACACCCTGAGCTAGCTGCAGGAGTTTTTTTTCATACCCCAGTGGCCCCTGCAACAACAGCAGACAGAAGTGTTCACTCCCCTGGAAAGGGGGCTGAAGCCAGGGAGCCAAGTGGTCTAACTCAGCAGATCCCACCCTCATGGAGCCCAGAAAGCTAAGATCCACTGACTTGAAATTCTTGCTGCCAGCACAGCAGTCTGAAGTTGACCTGGGATGCTTGAGCTTGGTGGGGGAGGAGTGTCTGCCACTATTGAAGGGTGAGTAGGCAGTTTTCCCCTCACAGCGTAAACAAAGCTGCTGGGATGTTTGAACTGGGCATAGCCCACCACAACTTGGCAAAGCCAAAGTCACTGTAGCCTGACTGCCTCTCTAGATTCTTCCTCTCTGGGCAGGGCATCTCTGAAAGAAAGACAGCAGCCCCAGTCAGGGACATATAGATAAAACTCCCATCTCCCTGGGACAGAACACCTGGGGGAAGGGGCAGCTGTGGGCACAGCTTCAGCAGACTTAAACGTTTCTGCCTGCCAGCTCTGAAGAGAGCAGCGGATCTCCTAGCACAGTGCTCAAGCTCTGCTAAGGAACAGACTGCCTCCTCAAGTGGGTCTCTGACTCCTGTGCCACCTGACTGGTAGACGTATTCCAGCAGGGGTTGACAGACAACTCATACAGGAGAGCTCGGGCTGTCATCTGATGGGTGCCCCCTGGGATGAAGCTTCTAGAGGAAGTAACAGGTAGCAGTCTTTGCTGTTCTGCAGCCTCTGCCAGTGATTCTCAGGCAAACAGGATCTGGAGTGGATCTCCAGAAAACTTCAGCAGACCTGTAGCAGAGGGCCCTGACTGTTAGAAGGAAAACTAACAAACAGAAAGGAGTAGTATCAACATCAACAAAAAGGATGTCCACTCAGAGACCCCATCCGAAGGTCACCAACATCAAAGACCAATGGTAGATAAATCCACAAAGACAGGGAGAAACAAGCACAAAAAGGCTGAAAATTCCAAAAGCCAGAACGCCTCTTCTCTTCCAAAGGATCACAACTCTTCACCAGCAAGGGAACAGAACTGGATGGAGAATGAGTTTGACGAATTGACAAAAGTAGGCTTCAGAAAGGTGGTAATAACAAACTCCTCCAAGCTAAAAGAACATGTTCTAACCCAATGCAAGGAAGCTAAGAACCTTGAAAAAAGGTTAGACAAATTGCTAACTAGAATAGCCAGTTTAGAGAAGAACATAAATGACCTGATGGAGTTGAAACACACCATGAGAACTTTGTGAAGTATACACAAGTATCAATAGCTGAATAGATCAAGCAGAAAAAAAGATATAAGAGATTGAAGATCAACCTAATGAACTAAAGCATGAAGACAAGATTAGAGAAAAAAGAATGAAAAGGAATGAACAAAGCCTCCCAGAAATATGGAACTATGTGAAAAGACCAAATCTACATTTGAATGGTGTACCTGAAAGTGACAGGGAGAATGGAACCAAGTTGGAAAACACTCTTAGGATATTATCCAGGAGAACTTCCCCAATCTAGCAAGACAGGCCAACATTCAAATTCAGGAAATACCAAGAACACCATAAAGACACTGCTTGAGAAGAACAACCCCAAGACACATAGTCTTCAGATTCACCATGGTTGAAATGAAGGAAAAAATGTTAAGGGCAGCCAGAGAGAAAGGTCGGGTTACCCACAAAAGGAAGCCCATCAGACTATCGGCAGATCTCTCTGCAGAAACCCTACAAGCCAGAAGAGAGTGGTGGCCAATATTCAACATTCTTAAAGAAAAGAATCGTCAACCCAGAATTTCATATCTAGCCAAACTAAGCTTCATAAGCAAAGGAGAAATAAAGTCCTTTACAGACAAGCAAATGCTGAGAGATTCTGTCACCACCAGGCCTGCCTTACAAGAGCTCCTGAAGGAAGCACTAAATATGGAAAGGAAAAACCAGTACCTTCCACTGCCAAAACATGCCAAATTGTAAAAACCATCAACACTATGATGAAACTACATTAACTAATGGGCAAAATAACCAGTTAGCCTCATAATGACAGGATCAAATTCACACATAACAATATTATCCTTAAATGTAAATGGCTTAAATGCCCCAATTAAAAGACACAGATTGGTAAATTGGATAAAGAGTCAAGACCCATTGCTGTGCTGTATTCAGGAGATACATCTCACATGCAAAGACACATATAGGCTCAAAATAAAGGGATAGAGGAATATTTACCAAGCAAATGGGGGAAAAAAAAAAGGCAGGGGTTGCAATCCCAGGCTGATAAAACAGACTTTAAAACACAAAGTTCAAAAAAAAACAAAAAAAAGGCATTATATAATGGTAAAGGGATCAATGTAACAAGAAACAAGAAGAAGTAACTATCCTAAATATATAGGCATCCAATAGAGGAGTACCCAGATTAATAAACCAAGTTCTTAGAGACCTACAAAGAGACTTAGACTCCTACACAATAATAGTGGGAGACTTTAACACCCCACTGTCAATATTAGGCAGATCAATGAGACAGAAAATTAACACGGATATTCAGGACTTGAACTCAACTCTGGACCAAGCAGACCTAATAGGCATCTACAGAACTCTTCACCCCAAATCAACAGAATATACATTTTTCTCATCACCACATCACACTTATTCTAAGATTGGCCACATAATTGGAAGTAAAACACTCCTCAGCAAATACAAAAAAGGAAATTATAAAAAACAGTCTCTCAGACCACAGTGCAATCAAATTAGAACTCAAGATTAAGAAACTCACTAAAAACCACACAACTACATGGAAACTGAACAACCTGCTCCTGAATGACTACTGAGTAAATAACAAAATTAAGGCTGAAATAAATAAGTTCTTTGAAACCAATGAGAACAAAGACACAACATACCAGAATCTCTGGAACACAGCTAAAGCAGCAGTTACAGGGAAATTTATAGCACTAAGTGCCCACAGGAGAAAGCAGGAAAGATCTAAAATTGACACCCTAACATCACAATTAAAAGAACTAGAGAAGCAAGAGCAAACAAATTCAAAAGCTCCAGAAGACAAGAAATAACTAAGATCAGAGCAGAAGTGAAGGAGATAGAGACACGAAAAACCCTTCCAAAAAATCAATGAATCCAGGAGCTGGTTATTTGAAAAAATTAACAAAATGGATAGACAGCTAGCCAGACTAATAAAGAAGAAAACAGAGAAGAATCAAATAGACACAATAGAAAATGATAAAGGGGATATCACTACTGATCCCACAGAAATACAGACTACAATCAGAGAATACTATAAACACCTCTATGCAAATAAACTACAAAATCTAGAAGAAATGGATAAATTCCTGGACACATACACTCTCCCAAGACTAAACCAGGAAGAAGTCGAATCTCTGAATAGACCAATAATAAGTTCTGAAATTGAGGCAGTAATTAATAGCCTACCAACCAATAAAAGTCAAGGACCAGACAAATTCTACCAGAAGTACAAAGAGGAGCTGGTACCACTGCTTCTGAAAGTATTCCAAACAATAGAAAAAGAGTGACTCCTCCCTAACTCGTTTTATGAGGCCAGCATCATGCTGATACCAAAACCTGGCAGAGACACAACAACAAAAAAGGAAATTTCAGGCCAATATCCCTGATGAACATAGATGTGAAAATCCTCAATAAAATACTGGCAAACCAAATGCAGCAGTACATCAAAAAGCTTATCCACTGCAATCACGTCAGCTTCATCCCTAGGATGCAAGGCTGGTTCAACATATGCAAATCAATAAATGTAATCCATCACATAAAAGGAATCAATGACAAAAACCACATGATTATCTTAATAGATGCAGAAAAGGTCTTCAATAAATTCAACACCCCTTCATGCCAAAAGCTGTCAATAAACTAGGAATTGATGGAACATATCTCAAAATAATAAGAGCTATTTATGACAAACCCACAGCCAATATCATACTGAATGGGCAAAAGCTGGAAGCCGTCCCTTTGAAAACTGGCACAAGACAAGGATGCCTTCTCTCACCACTCCAATTCAGCATAGTGTTGGAAATTCTGGCCAGGGCAATCAGGCAAGAGAAAGAAATAAAGGGTATTCAAATAGGAAGAGAGGAAGTCAAATTGTCCCTGTTTGCAGATGACATGATTGTATATTTAGAAAACCCCATCTTCTCAGCTCATAATCTCCTTAAGCTGATAAGCAACTTCAGCAAAGTCTCAGGGTAGAAAATCAATGTGCAAAAATCATAAGCATTCCTATACACCAACAATAGACAGCCAAATCACGAGTGAATTTCCATTCATAATTGCTACAAAGAGAATAAAATAACTAGGAATACAACTTACAAGGGATGTGAAGGACCTCCTCAAAGAGAACTACAAACCACTGCTGGAGGAAATAAGAGAGGGCAGAAACGAATGGGAAAACATTCCATGCTCATGGATAGGAAGAATCAATATCGTGAAAATGGCCATACTGCCCAAAGTAATTTATAGAGTCAATGCTATCCCCATCAAGCTACCATTAACTTTTTTCACAGAGTTAGAAAAAACTACTTTAAATTTCATATGGAACCAGAAAAGAGCTCACATAGCAAAGACAATCCTAAGCCAAAAGAACAAAACTAGAGGCATCATGCTACCTGACTGCAAACTATGCTACAAAGCTACAGTAACCAAAACAGCTTGGTACTAGTGCCAAAACAGATATATAGACCAATGGAACAGAATAGAGGCCTCAGAAATAACACCACACATCTACAACCATCTGATCTTTGATGAACCTGACAAAAACAAGCAATGAGGAAAGGATTCGCTATTTAGTAAATGGTGTTGGGAAAACTGGCTAGCCATATGCAGAAAACTGAAACTGGGCCCCTTCCTTATACCTTATACAAAAATTAACTCAGATGGATTAAAGGCTTAAATGTAAGATATAAAACCATAAAATCCCTAGAAGAAAACTTAGGTAATGCCATTCAGGACATAGGCATGGACAAAGACTTTATGACTAAAACACCAAAAGCAATGGCAACAAAAGCCAAAATTGACAAATGGGACCTAATTAAACTTAAGAGCTTCTGCACAGCGAAAGAAACTATCACCAGAGTGAACAGGCAACCTAGAGAATGGGAGTAAATTTTTGCAATCTGTCTATCTAACAAAGGGCTAATATCCAGAATCTACAGGGAACTTAAACAAATTCATAAGAAAAATCAAACAACCCCATCAAGAAGTGGGTGAAGGATATGAACAGACACTTCTCAAAAGAAGACATTTATGTGGCCAAAAAACATATGGAAAAAAAAAGATCATCATCACTGGTCATTAGAAAAATGCAAATTAAAACCACAATAAGATACCATCTCACACCTCACATTCTAACATTCAGTTAGAATGGTGATCATTAAAAAGTCAGGAAACAATAGTTGCTGGAGAGGATGTGGAGAAATAGGAACACTTTTACACTGTTGGAGGGAGTGTAAATTAGTTCAACCATTGTGGAAGACAGTGTAGCGATTCCTCAAGGATCTAGAACCAGAAATACCATCTGACCTGGCAATCCCATTACTGGGTATATATCCAAAGAATTATAAATCATTCTACTATAAAGACACATGTACACGTATGTTTATTGCAGTACTATTCACAATAGCAAAGACTTAGAACCAACCCAAATGCCCATCAATGATAGACTGGATAAAGAAAATGTAGCACATATACACCATGGAATACTATGCAGCCATAAAGAAGGATGAGTTAATTTCCTTTGCAGGGACATGGATGAAGCTGGAAACCATCATTCTCAGCAAACTAACACAGGAACAGAAAACCAGCACATTCTCACTCATAAGTGGAAGTTGAACAATGATAACACATGCACACAGGGAGGGGAATATCACACACTGGGGTCTGTCAGGGAGTGGGGAGCTAGCGGAGAGATAGCATTAGGAGATATACCTAATGTAGATGAAGGGTTGATGGGTGCAGCAAACTGCCATGGCGTGTAACATGTAACAAAACTGCAGGTTCTGCATATGTGTCCTAGAACTTAAAATATAATTAAAAAATTAAAAATTAAAAACATGCCCCCAGCATCTCCCAAACTACCTGTCCCCCAAGATCTCTGCCCTCTCTGGTGGCTTCTCACAGCATCCCAGGCCGCTCCATCAAAGCCCACGCCTCATGAATCGTTTTTCCCTGTTTGAGCATCTGTTTCCAAGTCAGTTTCATGAGAGCTCAGACTATGCTCCTCTCTTTCTCAGTTGCATCTCCAGTTTTAGCACATTTTCTGGCGGTGTCAATGCTCAATAAATATTTGTTGAATCTGTGATCAAAAGATTAAAGTATACAGTAATGAATAAATAAACAGGAGCCCAAGATCTCTGCCATTAAAATCATTTCTATGGGTTAAGACACTGTTCCATGTATAAATGCAAAAAGACCTGGGAGAGAATGACAAGTAAAAATATTATCACAGCATCTCAAACTGCTTTTTAGAGCCATGAAATAAGAAAGTTTTAAAGGGAGACAGGGAGAGGGGAATCGAAACCTGTCGGTATCCCAAATAATATCCCATTACTTCTCACTTTGTCGGAAGCTGGCACTACTTGAAGCCATTCCACCATCAAGAACAGTTTTCTTCACTACTGATAAGTCATACAGACACATGAGAATTAGGGCTGTGCCTTCTTTCCTACTGTCAATTAAAACAATTAAAACTGTCCATTAAAAACTATTCCTATTATCAATTAAAACTCTGGATAAATCATCACATCCTTTACTTTGTTTAGTTTCTTTGTGCCTTTGAGAGACTCAAGGCAGAATATACTATCTTGTTGCCTGAAAACTGAGGTGGGGAGCTGGTCTTCAGCCTCATAATCCTGTGCTCTAAACCACTAAAGAAAACTGTAGTTTTCTTCCATTTGTTAAGACTAATGCTAACATTTTAAAAATATATTTTTATTTATTGCAGGCAAATATTTTTTGGAAAATAGTTCCAATTTTTATTGATGAAGGCATAAACTATAACAATCCTGCAAACCTATCTTGCAATCTAAATTGTAGAAATGTAACTGTCATTATGGCAAAATTCCCCAGAGGGGCTAAAAAGAAGAGGGAAAAAGGAGAGCCATACATTGAATTTCATGATGTCAATATCACACTTCCAATGCCTACACAGTTTATATTTTCTATCTAAAATGAAAATTATATCTTTACCAAATAGATAAATAACAGAAGAGTAATATTAGAATGAGAATGCCATATTTGTTACTGCCTTTCTGTTTTACTTGTGTAAGTGTATTTCTTTACTCTTTGTTTGCAGTGACCTAGATATTTGTGACAGATGTGTACAGTTCCCATCATTTTATATAAACTAGCTGTTATTTTTAAATGTTAAGTCCTAGGATGACTCTGTCACCATCAACTCCCTCCCTCCACCCCATCATGCAACAGATGAAAGACATTATGAAAGGTTAGAAGATGGACAGAGTTGGAAACAGCCTTTCCTCGAAGATATTTTTTTTTCAAGATCAAAATCAGAACCCAACCTTTTAAAGAACAGTCCTGAATTTAATTTCCTTCCCTTTGTTCTTATTTTAATTTCCCCCCAAACTGCACTTGAGCTTCCAATGATCTTCTTTCCTATCTAATGCCAGTAATTTGCACTTCTGTCATCCTTTTCATCTGGGGAATCATAAGGACATCTGAAACTTTCTCTTATGAACTTCAGAGAGCTGCTCTAACAGGTAAGTCCTTTGGTAATATTTTCAGAATGTGTAGTGAGACTAAACTTTGCAGTACAGTTGAGTATTCCTCATCTGAAATGCTTAGAACCAGACATATTTTGAATTTTTATTTGATTTTCAGATTTTGGAATATTTCCATATATATAGTGAGATATCTTGGGGATAGGACCCAAGAAAAATTCACTTATGCTTTAAATAGCCTGAAGGTAATTTTATACAATATGTTTAATAATTTTGTGCATAAAACAACGTTTTAACTGCATTTTGATGTGATCTATCACATGAGGTCGGGTGTGGAATTTTCCACTTATGGCATCATTTTGGGGTTCAAACAGTTTCAGATTTGGGAGCATTTTGGATTTTGAATTTGGGGATTGGAGATGATCAACTGTAATGAAAATCCCTTCTGGAGCCCAGCGTAGGTGATATGAAATGGTGACTGCGCTTTAGTGTATGGAAGTAGTCACATGGGATGTGGGTATTGCATGCACTTATGGTAGAGTTCATGAAGACTTATGTGCCTGCAATGGCACAATCCCATCTTTAAGGAAATGGCCCTAAATCCTTTGATCTTCCTCAGTAGACCCTGTGACTTGCACAGGCTGCTTAGTTTGGGAGGCAAAATCAGTTATCATGTTTACTCTGGACATAGCAGATTGGAATTGGAAAAGAACTGCTATCCTACCCAATGCCACTGGGCTAGAGAGAGATTTACCCCTTATAGGCAGGCATTGACTAGCCAATGGAAATGCTTGGCAATGAGGTCATCTTATCTGATTATTTCTTTTGGAAAGGGTAAGTGCTAGGTGAACACAAAAAGATCTAGTCACTGGAGCTCGAGTTCATTTCCTAAGGGACACTGAGATTTTTTTCTTGGTAGAATCAAAAATATGTCACAGATTCCAGGACAAGAAGGTCTAAAATCCAAGGTGATGGTGAAATGAAAAACAATCCTCCTACTGCACATTTCCATAAACACTTAAAATCAATTTTCATTTTACAATTATATGATCTGTAGGTGCATTGTCCTCACAACACTAAAGAATTTGACTGGCAGGACCAATTCTGTTGAGAAAGAACCAAGGAATGCAATCCTTTCACAGGTTCAGGCTATGTGGGCACAGATCTGGGGCAGCCTCCTGGAAAACCTGCAGCGGCCCTTAGCTCTCCAGAGAGTAAAGCAAGCTTGAAGCCCTAAATGACCAATGTGAATGGTGTTGTCCTTTTATTACATATACACTTGAAAAACAAACTGTTGTATTGCAACCCTTTATCAATGTGGCTCGCGACTTCTGGCATCTGTCCCCCAGGTCTGTGGCTGTCCTTGTCAAATAACCTTTGGCTAGGCAATGAGCCACCAACAGAACAGAAAATAAGATTTGAGGGTTCCAGTTCCCACCTTTCACTCTTAATTTCAGACTACTGCCTCTAATACCAAACCACATACAGCAAGAACATTCTAGGTTAACATTAGTTGGGGTGAAAGAGAGTAGTAGAGGTACATTCCTCTCTCCCCAAACATAGATCATTCCTCATATTGGAGAGTCACTCCTATTCTGTTTCAGTTGCCCTAGGGAGGAAAAAATTAAAGAGTGGAAATTCAGTGGCCGCTATCTGTTCTGCAGATAGTACACAGAAATGCTGTTACAAGCCCAGTGTTTCCTGGTCCTACAAGAATCCTCCAATGTCCCAGAGGGAGAGTGTTTTAAAACACATGACCACCTGTAAGTTCCCTGGCACCATATTCCAGGGCTCCATCTGCACTTTGCATCTTGGCCCTCCAGGGCCCTGATGGTAGATCTCCTCAATGGCTTGGCCAACTCACAGGTACTACATCCTCAGTCACTTACAACATCCCTTCAGGTAGATGGGCTGGTGTCTTCTTTCAGATGGCATTCTTTCTTCTTAGGAACAGTTCCTGGAAGCCACCCTTGCATTCTAATTAGGGGTGATGGCTCATTTGTCAGCTCTCAGACTACAATCAATGACGATGACAGGTGATATGGTTTGACTGTGTCCCCACCCAAATCTGATCTTGAATTAATTATAGCTCCCGTGATCCCCACGTGTCATGGGAGGGACCCAGTGGGAGGTAATTGAATCATGGGGGCAGGTTTTCCCATGCTGATCTCACGATAGTGAATAAGTCTCACAAGATTTGATGTTTGTATAAAGGGGAGATCCCCTGTACATGCTGTCTTGCCTGCTGCCATGTAAGACATGCCTCTGCTCCTCCTTTGCCTTTCGCCATGATTGTGAGGCCTCCCTAGCCATGTGGAACTGTGAGTCCATTAAACCTCTTTTTCTTTATAAATTACCCAGTCTTGGGTATTTCTTCATAGCTGTATGAAAATGGACTGATATAACAGGCCAGATTGTGGTACATGGATCAACTTATATGTCACCCCATCTGCTCATGGCTCAGGGGCTTCTATGAACAGCTTTTCCAGGGACAGAGTCTATGTGACCCCTCTCAGAGAAACATGCCCCTCTCTCTGTTGGAGCTCTTTTTCTTTATTTTATTATTTTATTTTCTCTTACTACAAGACATAATTGGTGCACTGCTTCCAAGGAGCGGTTGTGAAAAGGGACTTTCTGGAATTCACCTGAAATAGACCCAACCACAAAGGGGTGGTTTGAGTTTAGAGATGAGCAAGAAGAACAACTTGAGCTTTGTTAGATGACACTTTCTTTTAGGTTTACCACTGAACTAGATAAGGCAGTGCAAAAGCAAATGTACATAGTTAGTGACACAGCAAGTGAACACAGCTCCTTGATGCTGCTGTGAATTTTCAGAGACCTATCCAGTAGTCAAGGTAGCCCCTGGGAAGTAAAGAAGTTGTTGGATCAAAGATCCCCAGAGCTATGGGCTGTTTAAGCTAAAGGATGTAGTTGAAACTCCATCCATACCCGAGGGTCTCCTATTACTATATAAGGACATCTTCACGGCCTCTCAGGATTACATACTTCCGTGTTATACCCTCTGTGCATCATTGGGCTCCTGCAGTGCTGCAAGTGGAATATTCTAAATTCTTTACTTAAGTCCTAGTGTCTGACTTCCTACCAAGGGAAAAACTTAATACAAATTCTGGCTAAAATCAGGAGACATATGTTCTAGCCCTAGCTCTGTCCCTAACTCACCAGGCGTACAATCTTATGCAAATCACATAATCTCCCCGGACTTTGGTTTCCTTACCTGCAAAACAAGCATTAGGTGGACTCTCGAGTCCCTTCTAGGCCAGAAATTCTGCTATGATTTTCAATGTCTCTCTCAGATACATACATGGTAGGATTATATCCTACAGACTTCTTGGCCAGATGTAGGGAATGGATAATGTGCTTTTGAAATAAATCATAAAATTGGCACACAAAAGCAAGAAATAGAAGTGAGTGATCATGGACTCTCTGCATCGAGACACCGGTTCTAAATCTCATTCAGCAAAAATGAAGAGTACTGAAGAAATTCTAGACTGACTCTCAGTCATTTCATGTCCTAGATAGTAAGTTGGGGAGGTAATCTAGATCTGGTATAGATTTAGAGAAATTCACCAGGAAAGTGAATTCAATGGGAACTTCAGGAAAAAGTGAATTTTCAGTACCAGGGTAGCACATGGTCAAGTGGCAGACAGGCTTTAAATGTCTAAGGAAAACACTGAAGTGTCTCATCTGCGTGGTATACTAAAAGGGCAAAGCATTCAGGAGCTTGAGTGGGTATCCTAGACTTTTTTCATCTGATGATACCATCACAATAGACACTAAATAGTAAGATAAAAAGAAACATAGGGAAATAATTGTAATTACATAGAAAATTCTCAAGAGAATCCAAATGTAATAAAATATGTGTAACTCCGGAAATAGTAACTTAAAAACCAATAATTTATTTCCTGTCTCAGTAAATGTACAGCCATCTATCTAATTGACAGAGCCAGAACTAAGGAGAATTATCCTATAATCTTGTTTTTCACTTCCATCTCATTTAATCAATTGCCCAAACCTTTCCATTCCCACGTGTATTTCATAGCTAAATATATCTCATTTTCATCTCCACTTCTGCTGCCTTAATTCAGTTCTATGCTTTGTGTCTCTTAGTTTACTGCAGAAGCCTCATAATTTACACCCTTACACCATTCTCTAAATTCCTTCTAGAGAGATCTATTTAACCCACAAATTTGATTATGTCACTTTCCTACTTGAAACTAGTCGTCAGATCCCCACTGTGTATAAAAGAATTCTAAACTCTAAAGCATGGTATAAAAAGCAATTATCTGGCTTTATTTCTAGGCATGCTCATTCCCAAATGGGCCTCCAGCCAAAACAAACTCTTTGAAACTCCCACAGGCACTGTCTGAATATGCCAACCTCATGTGTCTACCTCCACATCTTACTGCAGTCGCCATCTGCCTTCCCGGATATTCACCCTGAACAAGGTGCTCCTCTGAGTTTCTACAGAACCCTAAACATATCTCCATAACATCATGTTTGTTTTTGTTGCAAACCTCAATTAACTTTTTTATCTTCTTGACTAGAATATAAACTCTTTGATAGTTCTATCAACAAGGCCCAGGGCCATGGTTAGATAACCTCCTGCATACACATCATAGCGCGTATGTTGGCCCGTACCCCACACAAATCACACACTCACTAACACCCCCCAAATACTCTCAGAGACCCATGCCCACAGCACATCTTCTCTCATCTTTAAGCAAGATGTCAACATCACACCCAAATGTGGTATTAACATCACCCATACAGTGGGGTATACAGTGACAACATCCCTCATAGACAGAATGTCAGTGTCACTCACAGATAGTGTCAACATCCTACACAGATTTAATTTTTGTCCATATTTATCCCCAATGTCTCTCAGTGCATACGACATAGTAGATGCTTAATAAAGGCACGTTGAATGGAGAGCTATGGGCTGCTGCAGGAAGAATGGATTTGTATGAGGGTTTGATGTCTGAGCTAAGCAAAAGGTGCATATGGTTTATTAATGAGCCATCGGTAGGTCTGCTGGCCAAGGGGAGTAACATCCCAGGAGATGGTGAGAAAACTGACTGCAGAGTCATCTCAACCCACTGTCAGTGTTCTTAGGGGAATAAACTAAGGGCACAGAAGAAAACACGAGGAATTCAGAAGAGATAGGTACTATGGTTTTCAATACAGACTGGTTAGATTCATGCCAACCTCAGGAATAATGAT
This sequence comes from Theropithecus gelada, assembly GCF_003255815.1. Lineage (NCBI taxonomy): Eukaryota > Metazoa > Chordata > Mammalia > Primates > Cercopithecidae > Theropithecus > Theropithecus gelada. The sequence goes on from NC_037671.1 coordinate 14,842,466, forward strand.
AATAACATTTTGTAACTATTTAGTAAAAGGTAGTTGTTTTCACCAGGAATATTGGAATCTCACTTCTTGTGGGACAGGTTAATTAGTCTATTGAATCGGAAAAATGAGACAGACTCCACGTACATAGACTTTAGTGGTCCATTTGACAAGGTCTCCACTACTCTGTTCTAAATGAGGTGAGCACAGAAAAGCAAGAGGATGTTGTCTTGGTGCCAGTTAGTGGGAAATGCAAATAGGTTTCTAGTGGTTAGTCCTAGAGTTTTGTTCTCAACCTTGTCCTATTTAATAGTTTTTCCAACACTTGAATGAAGATCCAGGAGGCACATGGAGTGGATTAATATATAACACCTGTCATCAAAACACTTTGCAAGCCAATATAAGGAACCTGAGAGGATTCAATAATAAGAGAAAATGGTATGCATGTTGTCAGATGAAATTTGACAAGAATAAAATATAAGGCTCTGTAACATCTTCTCAAACAACATCTGTGTGTAGGTTGAGGGAACTTGTGGCTCCCCACGGTATAAGTTAACAGTGTGATTTAAGGCTTCCCTAAAGGAAGTAAAGAATAGATAATGAAGGAAATGGTAGTCCCTTTTTCTGCATGCTGATGGATCACACTTGGAATATTGCTTTTGACTCAGGTAGGTACCAGACTTTCTAGGTGGAACAAAGGTAGAAAAGAGCAAGTGGAGTATTTAAGAGTCCTGTAACCATATCTGATGAGAAGTAGTGGAAGGATCTGGGATGAACAGCCTGCAGAAGGGATGGTCCAAGGGCCAAGGCAGTCGTCCTACATATCAGAAGGGCTGTCACATGGAAGTGAGATCTTGTTGGTCTGTGTGACTGGTCCCACAGGTAGAACTGAGACCAACAGGTACAAGTTGCATGGTTACAGTCACATTTTTTATTATAAGCAAGGGACTTATAATAGTCACAGCAATAATTAGAAAGACATTTACCAATACGTCGTTGGTTCAGTGTTCAGATGGGAGATCAGCCTGAATGAACTTCTAATGTGTGTTCTTCCCTCCATGTAAAAAATATGTCATTAGCCTTGTATGGTCGATTGTGAAAATAACCCCAAATTCCTCCCATACCTTTATGCACACTCCTTTGCAATGTGATGTGGTAGCATCTCCCATCAAGAGTTTATTTCTCAGTCTCTTGAATCTCGGCTTGGCCCTGTGACTTTGTTTTTTGACTAATGGGGTATCAGCAAATGTGACTCATTTGTGAAGTAGATGCTTCAAAAGTATTTGTGTATCAGGGCTTTCCCTAATGCTGCCCCTGGGAATCCTGAAACTGCCGTGTACCTAGACTAGCTAGCTGGAGACTCTTAACTCAGCCAGCTGTCTCACTCTAGTTAACAACCAACACCAACAGTCAAACATGTGAGTAAGGACATTGTAAACCAAGCAGATCCCAGATGACTGACCCACTGACCACAGGTGGATGAGCGAGCCCAGGCAAGACCAGCAGAACTGCTCTGCTAAGCCCAGTTCCAATGCTGTATCAGAATCATTAACTAATAAATCATTGTTATTTTCAGCCACCATGCTTTGGGGTAGTTTATAACACAGCAAAAATGGGTACATCATAGACAATACTCTGTTTGTCCCAAAATATATCCAGGTTGTTTTCTTTTACACACTCTTTTCAAGGGGGAATTTGAGCATTTTTCTTTTCCTAGTTAAGACATCTACTCTTAATAGTACAGAAAACCAATGTGGTGGGTTGACATGGTGGAAAAGTGGTGGAAAATATGACAAAACCAGAAAGACTTCTGTTGGCCTAAGAGTTTTTAAAAAGGTTTGCAGACATGGATAATTGATTACATGGTTGACTGTCCAACTGATGGCATGAATGAAAACAACTGCCAAAGCCATGAGCTGACAGACAATATGGGGCTGCAGATTTGGGTTTCTCTACTAACGGTACAGGCAAGTTGAAACGTTTCATTACCAGGTCTTCACATGTCTTCGTATTCTTGATATTAATAACTCTACTTTGTATAGCACATTTTGGTTCAAAAAACATTTTTGACACCCATTCTTTCATGTATTTATAGTTAGCATTTCACACTCAAAATATTAGAGGTATGTACAACCGATGCATTTAGTTGGGGTGTGCAGAGAGTCAGGTTCTTGCATCAGTTTTGCTGCAGCAGTACAGAACGACAATGGAGGAGAAGGGGGGCAGGGTTAATAGGTCAAGGGAAAGCCCCCTCTCACCTCCTTAGCACTGCCTTGCTGAGGAAATAAGCTGTTCTCCCTATTCCACTGCCTGCAGAAGGCAAGCTGAAGAGGTCTCAAACCGCTGTAGTTCAAAAGACCAATACTCAACACATCATTTCCTCTATTTGCTTTCCTTGGTGTGATAGCCTCTTGAGGGAATGTTATTGATTTATTTACATATTTCTTTATTTTTAGGAACATTTCTGGCCTGTTTCGAAGCTGCTACATCTACTTTGAAAGAAGCCACATAACCTTTGCTGCTTCTTCATTTCAAGTTTTCCTTTGAATTTTCTATTTCCTGAGCTGGGAGAAATGAGAGGAGGCACCTTACCTTTCTAACAGGTTAGACCAGACAGAGGCCTAAAAATGGCGTCTCTGGGTTTTATCAAAGCCTTGAACTTCTGGCAGGAGCTTCTTCCTTTCATGCTGTGCCGGCTTTCTTCATGACTTTGCCTCACATCTTCTTTGTCCTGCTATTACAAAGGAGCTGTTCGTGTCTTCTCCACTCTCTTGGGGAGTATATGTATTCCTTGTTTATTCCTCCTCTAAATAAGAGTCTTATAAATATTCAGAAGTACTGGACAGCAAAGAGACTTGGAGTCAGGATTCCTGGGTTGGTAGGATTTTTTTTTTTTCCAATTCAAGCTTTTGGATACGTGTTCCTCCAGGAAACTTGGAGCCTTATCCTACTGCACACCTCCAGATCCTTTGAGGCCAACTGGCTGGCTAATTAATTAATGGACTAGCTAATTTAGCAAATGACCTTACAGAGGTGTTACTAAAACACTAAAAAACAGAACAATTTTACTTATAATCTCATCATCCCACAAGTCAAACGGGGTTCATCTTCTGTGATGGTTGTTTCTCAGGACTAAATATTGTTAGAGATCAAATGTAGTTATATATATTTGTCTCTCTCTCTCTATATATATATGGATATATATATATGTGCGTGTGTTTATATAGATATATACATAGACATTTATGTATATATGTCTAAGGATCTAACATTCCAAAAAAGCTTAGCATAGAAAACACTTTGAACTTATAAATAAGCCATTTTCACTTAAAGATACCCCTTCTTTCACTAGAAACCTTTTACACTTTGTTTCCCCTCCCTACCTCAACACCCTGCTAGCTTCCCTCCTACCCCCCACCCTGGAACAACAGATTGGGTTAGTGCTAGAAAATGTCTTTTATGGGCAACATAGGCAACATTCCATTGTCAGTACAATCAACAGAAGTCAGAAATGTCAATATTAGGCAACAGTCAAAAAATTCAAATGCGTTTCTGGAAGTTGTTCCGTTTCAGCCCCCTAGTAATTTCTGAGTAATTCCTTCACTTGCCTTCCAAACGTTTGGCACAAGATTATCTTCAGGGCACAAGCTATGCCCATTAAGCAAATTTATCCAGGCAAAACTGTGCAGCAAAAAGTGGTTTAACATATTCCAAGGTTCAATGTCTCTTTTTTAAGGCAGCTGCTCCTCTCAGCAAAAATAGAATTTAGGGGAGTGCCAACCACAGCATCCTGGGGCCTGAAACATCTTTACACATAGTTGTTCTATTTTCAAATAAGTATATATATATACACATATATACATATATAGAGATGGTGTTTAAACACTGCGAAGCTTAAAGGCATGCACAGAGAGATTAATTGTCATGTGTGTGACTATAAGTAACACAAGGCTGAGATTAATAATCTTCTCAAAGAATTATTTTTCATGTGACACACAGAATTTTATTGTGTGTATTTCATTATTGCTATCTGATGGTCCCAAGGGCTCGTTGTGTTTATATAAAGATTCCTTGCCTCTTTCCAGAGCCTGGAATGTTTATGTTTTAGTACATAATCTTCAAAGACTCTAGTGTGAAAAGTAGAATGTGTGTTTAAAAACCTGTTGTGTATTTTTCAGTTATTTACCAAAAAAAATTTTTTTATTGAATTTGCATCGATCAGTAGTTCTCAACCAGAGGTGACTTTGCTTCCCAGGGGACATTTGGCAATGACTGGAGATATTTGTGGTTGTCACGACTAGCATTGAGTGGGCAGAAACCAGGAGTGCTTCAAAACCTCCTACCATGCACAGGACAGGCCCCACAGCAAAGAATTACCCAGCCCCAAATCTCAATAATGCCAAGGCTGAAAGACCCTGGCATAGAGCATCTATCTTGGTTATACATGACAACACTACAGTTTGTTCCACCCAATAGAGAATGTCGCCCATAATATACCCAGGGCAGCCACCAGTGGCCTTTGCAATTATAACCCTGTTGGTCTGAGAATACATATCCCCCATTTCTGTGCATGTCTAGTCAGGGAACTGACAACCAAGTTGGAAGTGAGAGATACTAGTTCATTTTACTTGTGGCTTAAATAGCTCAATATGTTAAAGAGAATTTCGTGCTATCCTTGTTAGTCATGGCAAATTTCCTGACTGCCTATAGAGAAAAGAGACAAAGAAATCGATTCTCAGCTGATATGATGGGAAAAGAATTTGGTATCTTAAAAAAAAAACCAAAAAAACCAAAACACTTAGTATTTACCACTGATTTGCAGCATGACCTTGGGGAACTCCCTGGCTTAGAAACATAATGACTCATGAGTTCTCCATGATCTGTGACATATTGAGAGCGCATGGTGTTGTCTCTCCCAGTTTATTCTTCTAATTCGTTAAAGAATCAACTACGGGGCCGGGCGCGGTGGCTCAAGCCTGTAATCCCAGCACTTTGGGAGGCCGAGACGGGCGGATCACGAGGTCAGGAGATCGAGACCGTCCTGGCTAACACAGTGAAACCCCGTCTCTACTAAAAAAATACAAAAACTTAGCCGGGCGAGGTGGCAGGCGCCTGTAGTCCCAGCTACTCGGGAGGCTGAGGCAGGAGAATGGCGTGAACCCGGGAGGCGGAGCTTGCAGTGAGCTGAGATCCGGCCACTGCACTCCAGCCTGGGTGACAGAGCGAGACTCCGTCTCAAAA
>NC_037671.1:14847782-14919757 GCF_003255815.1 Theropithecus gelada
AAAAAAAAAAAAAAAAAAAAAAAAAAAAAAAAAAAAAAAGAATCAACTACGATTTCTTGAAAAAAAAAAAAAATATATATATGGTATGTGTGTGTGGTGTGTCAGGCTTTTTCCTCCATCAACAGGGAGGGTTTGATTTGGGGACGAACCCCAAATGCTACTACTGCCTACTCCAACAGATCCTATTTTCACCGTTTCTGTATTCATCTTACCTTCAGGGCCCATAAAAGAAGTGTTTTGCTTGAAGTGTAGTCAGGGAGAGTGCTCATAAGGATGTAACTATTCAAGTGTTTCTTTTTGTTTTTACAGTAGATAGAACTTGCAGATGTACATTTATCAATTTATTATTAATCATTAGTGTTATGAACATCAAAATTTCAAGGTAGCAGCTATCCAACTTTCTAAAGTAAAATCAAAATGCTTTATATTTTGCACCAAGTATAGTCTTAATCATGGCCTTCAGGTATATTTCCTTACTCCAAACATAATTCAGTGGAAAGACCAGGCAGTGACCTGGGGCATTTGTTTTTATCTCTCTGAACCTTATTTGCAAATTGGAGATAATAATCATATTTTATACAGTTCTTGTGAGTTGAAAATGTTAGAAGTCTTAATACTGAAAATATCCACTAAGGATTAAGCAGGTGGATGGAAAAAATTCACCCCTGGTTTCAAGTTGATGAACTCTTAGAATTCCACAGAATAAATAGAAAAGCCTAAAAACTTGCTAAGAGAAGGAAGAATATTGGCCACATGGCAAGGGATGCAAATCCAATTGGTGTTAGACATTTCATTAGCAACAGAAGACACTAATAGGTAGGGTGGTAAAGCTTCAAAGTTTTGAAGAAAAACAAATTTGGTCCTTGCATTCTATACCCAGTCAAACAATCATAAAGCACATGGTCAAATTCAAACATCTCCTGATATGCAGTAACTCAAAAAGTACATCACCCCTATATCCCATATGAAAGTATTCCCCAGGGGCTTTCTTACTTCCAAAATAAAGCAATTTTCAAAAGAACACGAGACATAAGAGAGCGTGACAATGAAGTGTGACCAAGAAGAGGTGAGGAAAGCTGCAAACAAAGTTAAAAAGAATTAAATAGATACTAATTGGACATTTTACTTGGAGCAGCAAAAGTTTGTGGCACAGATCATATTACTCTTTTATGGATTCCTTTGTGATTAATGTTTCTATAATTATAATAGACCAATACTCCTTCAGAGTAAATATCTAAGGACAAAACATGGAAGGCAGTTACAAGTGGCTAGTTGAATTTAAATGTCATAAACGTTAGCAATAAATGATAATACGACTTACCAAAACTGGGAAACAGGTTGGAATAGAGGGATAGAGAAAGAAGATAGTGTATTTAAGCAAAAGTCTTAATTTGTCCTAGTAGAAGTCAACAGACACTGTCTGAAATAGAGAATCACACAGTAGAGAACTACAGATGTCCTTTATAGCTCTTACTCTTACATTTCCCTGGAAGTATTCAACAATGCAATTTGATAAGATAAATAAATTAGAGGTATGAAATTGGCAAGAGGAGGAAAAATGATCACTATTTGTAGATAACATGCTTATGTAAGTGTAAAATCACAGAGAATTTTCCAAAACACTTGCAAGCAATAAATTAGATCAATAAGTTAGTAGAACATGTCAGAAGTCAATAGCCTTAATAAAGTGTAAAAAATGACCAAAAATAGCAGTTCAGGTAAGTTACCCAGAAAAAAACTTAACTAATGTATATAACCTTTTTGAGGAAAATTTTAAATCATTTCTGATGGATACAAAAGTAACAACTAGCAAATGGAAAAATTTAATGTAGTAAATTAGAAGACTCCATCTCATGAAGATGTCAATTTCTCCTAAGTTATTTTATAAACGTAACATGTTCCAAACAAAATACCAACTACAGAAAACTGATAAAGAATATTAAATTTGTAATATTAATAATATTATAATAAAATAATATTATAATATTAATATTAATATTAGGGTATTTGTAATACCCTAGAATATTAAATTTGTAAATTTTATTTACACTAGATAGTAAAATATGCTATAAAACCTCAATAATTTAAACAGTGTGGCACTGTGGCATGAATATAGACAGACAAGAGGAAAAGAATAGAGAGCCCACGCATCATTCAAAATGGTCCCTAAAATTAACAGAGAGTAAAGATGACATCTCAAGTCAGTGGAGTGAAGGAGGACTTTTTAACAAACATTTTGGGGCCTACCAAGCAGTGATGACATAATATAAAAGAGGATATCTACCTCTCACTGTATTCCAGATAAACTTCAAAAAATTCTAGAAAACAAATGTGGTTTTTAAAAATTCCATTAAAGTATAATACTAAAAGAAAACATAGACAATGTCCTTTAGCACTTTCTAACTGACTCAAAATCCAGGCATCAAAAAAACAAAAAAGAAGTATCATTTCAAATATATAAAAATCAGTATTTTTCAGAGCAAAACATCCTGAGCAAGTCACAAGACAAATGGCAAACTGGGAAAAATATTTTTAACTTATTTTACAGACAAACAACTCATCTCTCAAGTGTATAAGGAATTCCTAGATGGTGCTTAGGAAACAGCCAGTAACCAGGAGAAAAAAAAAATGGGCAGAGGATATTAACAGAAAATTCACAGAAAAATAAGACAAATAGACTTTAACTGTTTGAAAAGTTGCTTAGCCTCACTTATAATAAGATAAATGCATGTTAAAATTATGCTAAGATATGAGATTTTATCTAGCAGATAGCAAAAATCTGAAATCCATGATAAAAATGTGACATGACAGAAACTCATTCATTGCCAATAAATAGTGTAAATTTTCACATCCCCCATGGAAAGCAATTTAACAATATTGACCAAACGTAAAAATACATTTACTCTTTGATTCAGTAATACAATTCTAAGGAACTAACCTAAACATATACCTCATATTTACATAATTATATGTGTACAATATTTTTTATGAAGATATTTATGTTATAGCAAAAGATTAAAACAATGTCATTCAGTAAATGAATAGTTAATTAAACTATGGCACGGTCACTGAGTGAAATACTATGTAGCTACCAAAAAAGATAGAAAAAAGAATGAGAATATGCTCTCTGCATACTGATATGGAAATATCTTCAGAAAAATGTTGCTGATAGTATATCAATCCAATGTGCTATTTTTTTGGATAAGAAAGGGAGAAATAAGTACATATGCTTGCTTTTGCTCTCTCTTCATAAAGAATCACTAAAAACATAAACTAATAAAAGTGGCTACCTATGCACAAGAAGCTATATACTAAACAATAAACTAATAAAAGTATCTGTCTATGTTCCTAGAAAAATTAAACATAGAATTAGCATATGGTCCATCAATTCCACTTCTACATATATACACAAAAGAACTAAAAAGCAGGGACTTGAACAGATATTTATTTATATACTAGCATTCACAGCATCTTTTTTCACAATAAACAAAAGATGAAAAGGACTCCAATGTCAAACAATAAATGAATGGTTAAACAAAATATGATATATACACACATGGAATATTATTCAGCCTTGAAAAGGAATGAAATTCTGATACATGGTACAGTACAGATAAATCTTAAAACCATGCCAAGTGAAATAAGTTAGACACAAAGGGACAAATATTGTGTGATTCCGCTTACATGAGGCACCTAGGACAGTCAAATTCACAGAAACAAAGTAGAATAGAGGTTACCAAGAGCTGAGGGAGAGGCAATGGAAGCTATTGTTTAATGGGTACAGTTTTTCTATTTGTGGTGATGAAAAGTCTTGAAATGGATGATAGTGACAGTTGCACTTCAACGTGAATGTACTTAATACCACTGAACTATACCCTAGAATATTAAATTTGTAAATTTTATGTTATGTATATTTAGCACAATAAAAAAAGACTGGGACCTATAGAGTCAGGGATTGGAGATAGAATCTGCAGGAGTGACACCACTCAACATATACCTTTGGAACTATGTAAATATATGACTCTATTACCTAATAAGAACAACAAATCAATTCTTATGAAAGATCTGGATTTTTCTCTTTGATCATTTCTTGAATTTGATTTTTTCTATATGCAAAATAGTGCTTTATTTTGTTTCAGTGTTCTAAGTACCTTCATCAATATTGTTTAGATAAACATCTCCACACCAGAATACTAAGCAGCAGTGATGAAGAATCAAGTGGATCTCTGTTTCCTTCATTGCATTGTATACACTCACAGGCTCTGACCTTCAGGCAGTACTCTCAATTCTGATCTTTGCAGGGCTGGTTCATTGAATGCACTGCATCTGCCTTGCAATCTCAGCCATCTACGTCAGGGGAGGGTGAGAAAGGAGAGAGTGGAGGGCTTTACTTTGTGCCTCGCACTCCAAGACCACTTGTCAGGGCAACCCTGCCTTGGGCATGATGGGGTCTTTCCTTTGCCCCTCATTTCATCGGGGTCTTTTCATTTGCATGAGTCCTACCTGTGGCAGGGGAACTGAAGGCCAGGGGATTAGCAGCAGCGGGAACAGGGTTCCAGATTTCACAGTCTCTGTCTGCAGCTGCCCAGCCTCCTCCTGAACATTTCCACCTAGTGGGGCACCCACCGTGGCGGTACCCATTCCACTGGTTCATGGCTCCACTGGCAGAAATTTATCTCTTGGATAATTGCTACCCATTGGTCCTGACTTTATTTTCTGGAATAAAAAAGTAAATATAATTCCTCTTCCGCATATAACTTCAGATATTTGAAAACCATTAACATGTTCCTCCCACCCAACGCATCGCCTCTCTAGGTCCTCAGGGTTCTCCGTAGAACTGCATCTTTTTAATGTCTAGAATCCCAGTAACTCCTGAACCCATCCAGCTCTCCTCTCTCAATGTTTCCTGGATCTATAGCCCATTTCCATGGATACACTTTTGATTTCATTCCTACCTCACCTATTTCTTACAAATCTCTTTTACCCCTTTAGAAATTGAATACAAATGTGAGCCCAAATGAAACACATCTGTGTGAAGGTTGGTGTGGTAGGCTGTCTTTAGAATGCCCCTCAATGGTCTTCATGCCCTGTAGAATCTTCTCCCCTTGAATGTGGGTTGTGCCTAGTGACTTGCCTCTAATGAATGAAATATAGCAAAAGTGATAGAATGCCACTTTGAGGAGGTTATAAAGCATGACGACTTCAGTCTTACTAACATCTTTTAGGCCCTTCTTACTTGCTCTGAGGAGTCCGGCTCTCAAGTGAGCTGCCCTGATGGAGAGGCCCACGTGTCCAGAATGAAGGGTGTCTCCTGCCAACAGCCATCAAGGAACTGAATCCTTCTGACAATCACATGGGCAACATTTGAAGCAAATCTTCCCCCAGCCAAGCTTTGAGATGACTACAGCCCCAGTGGACACCTTGATTGCAGTTTTATAAGACCCGAGACAGAGGACCCAGCTAAGCCATGGGCCAGCCAGGATTTCCTGACCTATAGGAACTGTGAAATAGAATAATGTTGTTGTTGTAAGTCACTACATTTCTGAGTAATTTGACATGCAGCAATAGATAACTAACTTCAGGAACAAGGACAAAGAGTGAGAACTAATCATGGCCCATCTGAACCATTCATGTACTAAGCAGAGCCAGTCAGAAGAACGAGGATTGACATCCTGCCCCTGTCTCCCTGTATAGGTAGAAGTAAAACGTTCCTGATTCCCAGCACTTTGGGAGGCTGAGGCGGGCAATAGGAGTTCGAGACCAGCCTGACTAATATGGTGATACTCTGTGTCTACTAAAAATACAAAAATTAGCCAGGTGTGGTGGTGGGTGCCTATAATCCCAGCTACTTGGGAGGCTGAGACAGGAGAATTGCTTGAACCTGGGAGGTGGAGGTTGCAGTGAGCTGAGATCATACCACTGTACTCCAGCCTGAGTGATAGAACATGACTCCATAAAAAATAAAACCAAAAAAAAAAAAAAACCACTTTAACCTTTTTTTTTTTCCCAAAAGAACTTCACTCATGGAAGAAAAACTTTAATTGCTGTTTCAAAAAAATATTTGTGTGAAGCAGAAATTGGTTTCAATAACGTTAGTAAAGAATACAGCCTGGAAAGTAGATGAAACTGGATGTAAAATTCTGGCAGCAATTTAATTGGACAGTCCCAGATGGTTAGGCTGAGGATAAAAGTCTTGTCTATGGGGAATTTTGGACGATACCTGGAGAAAGATTACACTGTGCCTAAATCAAATTGAGTTGCTTTCACAAGTGTTGTAAAGTTTCATATAGTAAAAGATTTTTTCTACATGCACTTCAGTTTCACAGTAAGAATGGCAAAGAATATCTAAACACAGAAGAAAGCATTGCTGCAATATATCTAACTCCTTGATATAATAACACATACAATTCAAAAATGATTACACTCTCATTGTATCTGGGGTTTCTGAAACTACAAGGTAGTAGTTATGGAAAGCATGGTCCCTGGTTTCAACATCTAAAAAGCAGCCACCTCTTTCTATGAGTGTTCTTCTTTTGTGATGTTTTCTTCATTTTACTTAGTCAATGGTGCCGTTGCTGCTTCTTAACCAAACTGGTAAAAACAAAATTATAGTCATTGAACATAACCCTCTGACAATCAAGACACTTAAAACCTTCAATCATCTGGGACAAAAAAGCACTGTGTAGAACTCTGATTAACAAAGTGGGCTGGGCGCGGTGACTCACGCCTGTAATCCCAACACTTTGAGATGCCGAGGTGGGCAGATCAATTGAGGTCAGGAGTTCAAGACCAGCCTGGCCAACATGGCAAAACTCCGTCTCTACGAAAAATACAATAATAAGCCGGGTATGATGGTGCGCGCCTGTAATCTCAGCTACTCAGGAGGCTGAGGCAGGAGAAACGCTTGAACTCAGCTACTCAGGAGGCAGAAGTTGCAGTGAGCCAAGATCACGCCACTGCACTCCAGCCTGGGCGACAGCAAGACTCTGTTTCAAAAATAAAAAAATAAAAAAATAAGAAACATTAAAAAAATGAAGTGGTCATCAGTTTCCTGGCTTGAGGACTTCCACAACTTTCCTGATCAGGTCAGCACAGGAAGTCCGATTTAAGTTTGTTTCAAAGCTGATGTACAAAAATTCTGGTTCTGGAGTGATGTGAATAGTTCCATAAGTGCCATCTGATTTTGTTCCTTTCATTAACAGCCCAGAAGGATTGAATAGTGTGGCATCAATGACAGAACCTGGTGTCAGGGCACCATTTCCAGTCTGAGTGACATCCTTTGTAGTGACACAGTCTTTCATGAGAAAAAATCTTCCCTTAACTGCTTGGTCACACTCTCTCATCAGCATTTCCAGGGTTTGATCTGGCTTACTACCCTACTCTCTGGGAAATCTGGAATATGTAAGTACCAACAGTCAGAATTCACATGTCTCATACAATACACTGCTCCATTTGGAAAAATTGCATTAAGAAACTCAATTTCTTTCTGAAAATCCCAGGTTCCTTTAGTGAGAAGGCTTCGTGAAATCCTTAGGAAAATAAAGGAAGCTTTGAATTGAGTCAAATCCATTGTAATCCCTAGCAAGCTTCAAAAGGAGAACCAGTGCTTTCAGCAAGAGAGTGGTACCACATGTCTTCATAATGAAACGTCTCTACCGGGCACGGGGGCTTAGGCCTGTAATGTCAGCACTTTGAGAGGTCAAGGCGGCAGGAACACTTGAGTCCAGGAGTTCGAGGCTACAGAGAGCTATGATTGGGCCACTGCACTCCAGCCGGGGTGACAGAGCAAGACTTTCTTCCCAAAACAAACAAACAAAAAGGTATGCCCCCATTCAGATCTCAGAATGGTATGAAAAGCCCCAGATCCTTGGTTTGCATTGAGTTGCTTCCAGGAGAACCAGACCTCTAGCAGCTTCTCGGTCTCTTAGGAAAATGTGCAGCTCCCAGTGAACAAACCAACAGCCACAGAAAATCAACTAAATTAAACCTCTTTTCCTGCCATAGCTGCCACTGCTAGAGATGGTTTCAGCTGTGTTACTAAAGTTCAGATTGCTTTTTTTTTTTTGCTGTAGTTTTATATTAATTTTTTTTTTTTAAAAGGACTCATGAAATTTTCCCAGCTTTTTGTGAGCCCAAGTTGAATGTGAGTCTCTTGGAAATAGAGGCAGATACAGTTCAGTCTCTGGTAATCCACTGCTTTCCCATTAGAGAGAGTAGGATAAGCACTAGCTAATGTTTCTGGCCATATAACGTAAGCCCATCTGAGCCATTTTTAAGCATCCAGTTTAGTAGTGTTAAGGGTACTCACATTGCTGTGAAACTGATCTCCAGAACATTTTTATCTTGCAAAACTGATACTTTATACCTGTCGAACAATTCCCCATTTCTCTCTCCCAGCCCCTGTCAACCACCATTGTATTTTCTGTTTCCATGAATTTTAGATACTTAATACAAATGGGATTATACAGTATTTGCCTTTTTGTAACTAGCCTATTTCACTTACCATATGTCTTCAAGATTTATCCATAATGTAGCATGTGACAAGATTTCCTTCTTTTTGAAGGCTGAATAATATTCCACTGTAGGTGTAGAACATCTCTTGTTTATCCCTTCATCTGGCAATGGACATTCGGGTTGTTCCCACCTTTGGCTATTGTGAATAATGGTGCTCTAAACATGGGTGTGCAAATATTTCTTCAATGTTCTGTTTTCAATTCTTTTGGATATTTGCCCAGAAATTGAAATGCCAAATCATGTAGTAGTTCTATTTTTAATTTTCTGAGGAATCTCCATAGAGTTTTAAATAACAGCTGCACCATTTGTTCTCCCACCAACAGGGCAGATAGGTTCCAATTTCCCCATATGCTCACCAACACTTGTTATTTTCTATGTGTGTGTTTTTTATTATGGTAGCCATCCTGATGGATGTGAAGCAACATCTCGTTGTGGTTTTCATTTGCATTCTCTAACGATTGGTGATATTGAACATCTTTTTCATCTTTTTATATGTTTGTTGTCTATTTGTATATCTTCTTTGGAGAAATGTCTATTCAAATCCCTTGCTCATTTGGATTTTTTGTTGTTGAGTTGTAAGAGTTATTTACAGATTCTGAATATTAAACCCTTATCCACTATGTAATCTGCAAATATTTTCTGCATTCCATAGGTTGCCTTTCCACTCTACTGATTGTTTCCTTTGATACACAGAAACATTTCTTGGGTATGACACCAAAAGCACAGGCAACAAAAGTAAAGATAAACAAATAGGACTAGAGGTGACTTAAAAAAAAATCTATCCAGTCATCAGCCTATGCACACTATCAGTCTCTCTATTGATCTACTCCCCCACTCTGCCTCACACAAACAATCCATTGGTTCTGAAATCTCTAGTCTCTAAATTACAGCTAGCTGACTTACAACCCCCTTTCTTCATTGCAACATTCTGAGAAATTGGGGCTCTCCAGAGCCAGCTTTGGAGACAGTTCCTAAGAAGTTGCCTGGTGTGAGTTATCCTTTGCCTAATCTCTTGTGTCCGTTCCACACAACCAGAATCATCTTCTCTTCCAGTGGCACAAAACTGCTTACAGTTGCTTGAAACTCAACAATTAATGTGTGTCACCCTGCTCTGAGTACAACACTCTTTCTTATTTTACTACTATTAAGAGACACATTCATTTAATATTGAAATTTATGATACACTTAGAAAAACAGCACAGTACACTTTTGGATCTTTTTAACTTTTTCTGTTAGAGTATTGGCTGCAGCAGATTTTCGTTAGCATTTAAATTAGTCTTTAAAATATTCTATTCTAAAATGAATTATCTCTCATGATATTTACCTAAATTTATCAAACATACCAAAATATGTAACTTCAGCAACAAATGTCGTGTTTCAGTCCCATTCCTCACATTTGTAGGGCCTAAGAATACAAACAGAAGTTCACATACCATATGACTAAGTATTTAAAATTATAAATCAAGTTAACAAACTATTATATGAAATATGTACAATTGATTTGCCTTATTCTCAAATTGCTAATTTGCTTACTAGCTAAAATTCGTTTAGAATCCCAAATCAGCTCTTGAGTCACTGTTGCGGACATTCACAGACTGGAAGGAAGGCAAACATTTCGAGTTGCCAATGCGATGTTCCCAGCTGAAATGAACAAGGCGAATCTCTGCCTCCTCCTTTCAGCTGTCATCTAGTAAATGGGTGTCCTTTTTATGGTCTATTTAGTGTCACATATTTCAAGTTTTAGTGCTTTTTTGGGTAGTTTTGCTGTTTAGAATGACCCCAAGTGTCGTGCTGAAGTGCCAGACAGCAGGGTACTGGTCCACCACCTGTTAGGAACCGGGCCTCACAGCAGGCAGTGAGTGGCCAGTGAGTCAGCGAAGCTTCCTCTGTACTTACGGTCACTCCCCATCGCTCGCATTACCGCCTGAACTCTGCCTCCTGTCAGCTCAGTAATGGCATCAGAGTCTCATAGGAGCACAAACCCTATGGTTCACCCTATGGTGAACTGTGCATGCGAGGGATGTAGGTTGCATGCTCCTTATGATAATCTAATGCCTGATGATCTGTCATTGTCTCCCATCACTCCCAGATGGGACTGTCTAGTTGCAGGAAAACAAGCTCATGGCTCCTACTGATTCTATGTTATGATGAGTTATATAATTATTTCATTATCTATTACAATGTAATTATCATAGAAATAAAGTGCACAATAAATGTAATGGGCTTGAATCATCCTGAAACCATTTCCCACCCCCCGGTCTGTGAAAAAATTATCTTCCATTAAACCACTCCCTGGTGCCAAAAAGGTAGGGGATCACTGCCATGCAGTGCCCCTAACTGCAGGGAGGCTGTGATGAGCTTTATGGAGAACATACAATGGGCATCACTCAGACATGAGCAATAGTGCTGTTAACCCTGAGTTCAACATTAATTAAATCAACAATATATGTTAAATAAGGTGTCTTTGAACAGGAACAGTTTATGAACTCATCAGTTGATTAAAATGCTGTGACCAGGAACCTAACCATGCATTTCCGCAGGGCAATTGTCTAGGATTTGATAATTCAGTGTTCCCTGTGACTTTATAGGACGCAACTACCAAAATAACAAGAACCAACTGTACTGGCCTCCTACCATAAGAAACACACATTCATAAAGACACAAGAAAAGAAGATGTGCAAAGCCATGGTTTTTTGATGACTAAAAATTATCTTCTAAAATATCAAAAGAAATATCAAAGAAAATAGACTTTAATTATTATCACGGATGTCCTGGTGTCCTGTGAACAGGTTGGCCATGTCTGGATGAACTGTAAAGAGACACATAGTCCGGCCGGGCGCAGTGGCTCACGCCTGTCATCCCAGCACTTTGGGAGGCTGAGGCAGGTGGATCACAAGGTCAGGAGATCAAGACCATCCCGGCTAACACAGTGAAACCCCGTCTCTACTAAAAATACAAAAAATTAGCTGGGCGTGGTGGCGGGTGCCTGTAGTCCCAGCTACTCGGGAGGCTGAGGCAGGAGAATGGCGTGAACCCGGGAGGCGGAGCTTGCAGTGAGCCGAGATCGCGCCACTGCACTCCAGCCTGGGCGACAGAGCTCCTTCTCAAAAAAAAAAAAAAAGAGACACATAGTTCTTGAGGTATTGTGTATACACTCCATATTTTTTTTCTTGCCTTCATTTCAGCAAAGGCACTAATAATGTTGTGATAGTAAAGATTTCCACATAGTTTGTTCTATGGTTAGGAATAAACCAAAGAATTAAAAATGTGATTGTGTGCAATATATACAAAATATAAATATATTTTTATCTAAGAGCAAATTTAAATAAATACTAAAATTGAAAAATTAAAATTATTTATTTTTTAATGTTATCTTTCTTCCAAAATAGTGAGTTTTCTATTGAAACTAAGAGAAAAAATAGAAATTGTGTTACATGAAGTCAAAATGTTTAATAAAAGTTGTTTACATAGAAATTATGATTAATAAATATGATCTTTTAAAATAAAACGTATTTAAATGAAGTAACATTTTAAACTTATTAAGTGTTTTAATAAAACTATTCACAATTCTAGCTTTCAATATTTCATCTAGTTGCCAACATAAAACATTGGTATCACTCAAGCAACTTCTAGATCCACATATGAATTTAAAATCATATGATTGTTTAACATAGTAAAATGTCTCCTAGCTACTATGTGCAACTATTGAAAATACCTTGCTAATTCCCAAGTACCTCCAGAACCACAAACAGGAGGAGAATCAGGAAATGAATGCTGCGTAACACTGAGAAAGAGTATTTTGTTGTACAAGAGTAGAAGTATTGGGCGCAGTGGCTCATGCCTGTAATCCCAGCACTTTGGGAGGCCAAGGTGGGTGGATCATTTGAGGTCAGGAGTTCAAGACCAGCCTGGCCAACATGATGAAACCCCATCTCCACTAAAAATACAAAAATTAGCCGGGCGTGTTGGTGGCGCCTGTAATCCCAGCCACTCGGGAGGCTGAGGCAGGAGAACTGCTTGAGTCTGGGAGGCGGAGGTTACAGTGAGCTGAGATCGGGCCGCTGAACTCCAGTCTAGGCAACAGAGTGAGACCCTGTATCAAAAAAATCAATCAATCAATTAATAAAAAAGAATAGAAGGATTTGACACATTAATTAACTTTTCTGTCTCCCAAATGATCTCATCACTTAAATTTTCCCTATACTCTGGAGTCGTGCTTTTGTCTGTGCTGACAGCAGGGATGCAACCCCAAAATTTCCATAGCATTCAGATGCAGTCATTTACTGTTTCAAGGACATTAGACAAAGATGTTGAGAAGCGTATCCCTGGGCCATAAACAATGTTAGTCATTAGAAGGGATATTTGAGGTTGAGCTGTGGCAGATCTGGGCCCTGATTCTGAGCCCAGTGTCTAAGAAGGTGCTGAGTACTCCTAATAAAGATAAGAGGGGCTGCATTGAGAAGGAAGGTCTTTGCAAGCATTCCCGATCTCACTGGATCATGGTGCACATTAGGCCATTGGCTGGACACAGCCACATGGACGCCTGGTGACCGTGGCACGGTGCACTGCATCTAAAGTACCTGCCTGGGTTGGCTACAGCTCTGATCTGAATTAAACCCTTTCTCCTGGCTGAAGCTGAGTTTCCTGCTATCCGCATAGCAGAAGCCACTTGCAGCCTTAGGTATAAAATGAGGTAATATTGTGAAATGTTTAAAGTTGTCCATGTGATTCCTGGAGAGCATCTAACTATGGATTCCTATTCCGTTGACTGGCCAAGATCTACTGAGTTAAAGAAACCTTTGAATCAAAGAAACACTTTTATTTACTTTTTTAGTAACTGACTGACTGACTCCTTCTACCTTAGACAACCAGTTTGTCTTCGTTTTCTAAATGTAGCAACATATGCTGTTTCCTAGGGCTCATCACATTAATGGCAGCAAGAACAACAATAAAGGCGAGCGTTTCTGGAGTGCTTACTAAGTTCCAGGTACTGTTCGAAGCACTTTAAATGTGTGCACAACTTTGTCCTCAGAGCGAGCCCAATAGATGGGGATGATTTTACCAAAGAGGAAACTGAGGCACAGAGGAGTTGAAGGGACCTGTCAGAGTAAGGTTACACAGGCGGTCTAACTCCAGTCCATGTTCTTCTGCAATTTGCTACATGATAGTATGGGAAATGAAGAAATGGTACTTTTTACGTGCCATAGACATGCTTGGCTTATTTTACAGAAAAAATAGATTTTCCTGCAAATGGGTTGAAAATAATACATATAAGAAAAAGCACTGTTATGTGTTCACTCATTGCTTTTCCTTCTGGGAGATGATGCTGTTGTCGATAGCATTAATACCAGAAGTGCCTTCTATTTAGAACTCCTTATTGGCATTTTTTAAATACAGGGCCTCAGGTGTTCATGTAGAAAAGGGAACAGAAGAAAGAACTCCACGCAACCCATGCCTGCTCAAAAATCTGCAAAGAACTACAAACCTCAGGAATGTGTTTGCAATGCCCCCAAGTGTCACATTTCACTGGGCAGGAAATAGTTAAATACTTTCCCCCAAGGTCACCCCTAATGTCAGTAGAAGAGCTGGGCATGGAGCCCGGGTCTCTGGCTCCCCTCCCTGAATTTCAGGAGGTAAACTACACTCTGACATTTAATCAGTGAGACATTTTGTTTGTGTTTAAGCATTCCCTCTCAATATTTGCAACCCAAACCTTGTAGCATGGAGTCAGTGCCTGAGAAACTGGGAAGAAAATCTGACCCAAAGCCAAACTGCCAGTCCTAGATGCGGGAAGAATAAAGTTAAATCTAGCCATGTTCTATAAATGATGCCATTCAAAAATCATCTCTTAAGACTTTCTCCCAATTCCCAATGTGAACACAGGTCAAATTACATTATGGTAAATGTGGTCATTATAATAAGATTCCTGATCCTCAGCCAATGGCCCTCTCTCTTATTTCAAGCAATATTCCTTGCAACCAAGTTCTAGGATATTCTCGGAGAATTTGCTACAGTGGGATTTGATCTGTACCCTAAAAGGGTACCATCACACATCTCAAAGAGTGGAAGGCATGCGATGGATGGCAACCGTCTATTAACAGGAGGTTGTACTGCATGGTCTATTTTTCAGAACTCTGAGCACTGAGCCAAGATTAAAGCAAGAGAGCTGTCATGAAGGATTGGTGTTTTAGGCCTGAGGCTACTTTGGTTTCATCTTGTCTACAATTATGGAAAGGCCTACATCTTGCTTTTTCTGGGTGGAAAACAGACTGAAAAACGTTTACGCGCTTTACAAAACAGCTACATTTCCCTCTTGTTTTTCACCCCCCGGCCCCCACCCCGGCTTCACCTTGGAGATGATCCTGTCAATTCAGTCCTGAAAAAGAACTTTCTTTTAGAACAGCTTCTTCCTAGTGCTCTCCCTCCTTGACACTGGCTAAGGATCCTCTTTGTCCCCAGAGAATGGGTCCATCTTCCCCCACCATGGAGACCGTGAGAAGAAACATGGAGACACAGGAGGCTTTAGTTAATCTCATATTGGAGTCTTCTTGTTGCATCTCTTTGTTTTCACATAGACTGTCTGCCAGGTTTCTGACTCTTTGTATCCCAGGAACCTTGTCTGGAGTCTTCATCACTGCCTGACTTGCCTTTGGGCCCCAGGATACGCCTTCCTGGGTCTATGGAAACTCACTAAGCCCTGAAAGACTGGTGGATTTCTCATTCATCTGATTCAGAGTGAATGCATCTTGTGTATGTGAAGTCCCAGACTGGGCCACTCTTGGTATATGCTGTCCAATCTTAACACAGTATTAGTGAGCAGGAACCACCCATATTAGAACATAACGAGAAATCCCGTCATGGGCTCAATGATCTCCCTGTCCATGTGTGACCGTCACTCTGTGCCAGACTCGTCTGCCTGACACCACAGAGCCCACCAATGTGTGCTCTATTGTATGGAAAGCATGCTTTAGACTGTCCTTTCAAAGCTCCTTTGTAGTCCTTTAGAGATTGTTTCAGTGGCCTTCCCTGGAGTGTTCTAGTTTGATTCTCTGTCTTCTCTGTTGGATGTAAGGTCAGTCTGTAAGTCTCCAAAAGCATATGCTGTGTTTTTCATCTGAGTTTTCTACTAACAACACAGCCCAGACAATTTGCTGCCCAAACATGATAGAATTAAGTAAAAGTTTAATGTTTCCTATTAGCCATATGATCCTCATTTACTAAAAAAGATACCTGTATTAGTCCGTTTTCACACTGCTGATAAAGACATATCCGAGACTGGGCAACTTACAAAAGAAAGAGGTTTAATTCCATTTACAGTTCCAGTGGCTGGGGAAGCCTCACAATCATGGCAGGAGGCAAGGAGAAGCAAGTCCCATCTCACACGGATGGCAGCAGCCAAAGAGAGGGAACTTGTGCAGGCAAACTCCTATTTCTAAAGCCATCAGATCTCATGAGACTCATTCACTATCACGAGAACAGCACAGGGAAGACTCACCGCCATAATTCAATCACCCCCCACCAGGTCCCTCCCACAACATGTGAGAATTATGGGAGTTACAAGATGAGATTTGGGTGGGGACACAGAACCAAACCATATCAATACCCAAATTGTTCATTCTGGGAATCTCTCTCTGGTGCCCTAGTGTGTGTCCTTCCCTCCCTTCTTTCCCTTCCTTCCTTCCTTCCTTCCTTCCTTCCTTCCTCCTTCCCTCCCTCCCTCTTCTTTCCTTCCTTCCTTCCTTCCTTCGTTCTATCCTCCCTTCCTTCCTTTTCACAAATTGAATGTCACCTATTAGTCAAGTACTGAGAGAAGAGTCATTTATAATACTAGGCAATGAATGCTATAATAGGAGCAAATATGTGGATATATATGAAAGACCTCATACTTTTTAACTTAAAAAAATTAAATGTTAATTTTATAAGAAAACAAAATTACTAGTTTAAATCATGATAAGTAATTTATCTTAGATAATTCACATTCTCTGTTATGTTTATTAAGTATGTTCATGGGCTGATTGAATTAAAAGTTGCTATATTACAGGCCAACCTATTGCTCGGTAACAACTGAAAGTCATACATTCATGTACACATGTGTATATCTTAATAATTTATATAATTTCATGTCTACAGACTATGTTTATCTATTTATACATACATATGTCTTTACCTTAATATTTAGAAAGAAACCAAACCATCGTTAAACCACACATATATAGAGATAATTAAAAATAGGTAAATACATAATGTTCCTTTGAAGGTCACTACCATGGCCTCAGTAATCATTAAAATGATTCAGTTAATGCTATTTGTTAAATGCTCCTGATTCTGACAGCACATCCAAAGTGCACTCATCAGTAATCAGAAGTTCTGGAGGACTTTGCCAAGGTTATGTTATGGTATGTGGAGACATGGATGGTGGAATTTGACTCTTAGTCTTCTGTGCTTGATCAATAAGCTAGAAAAAGGGTATATATATATTTATTTATCTAAATAAAGACATATTATATATATTTATATATATAATTTATTTATATTTATGTTTATATATGTGTGTGGTTTTAGTGACTTTTATTGTTGCTATTATTTGCTTTGTTTTTTTTAAAATTATACTTTAAGTTCTAGGGTACATGTGCACAAGATGCAGGTTTGTTACATACGTATACATGTGCCATGTTGGTGTGCTGCACCCATTAACTTGTCATTTACATTACATATATCTCCTAATGCTATCCCTCCCCATTCCCCCTACCCTACAACAGGCCCTGGTGTGTGATGTTCCCCTTCCTGTGCTTTGTTTTAAATAAAGTTCATTCATGAGCTAAGCAGTGAATCCAAGATTGACTCACCTAAATGATGTTGTAACTTTCAGCCAAAAGAGCAGTCTTTACATTTTCCGAATTCATTTTCTTGTTTTTCTTCAATGTATGGGGTTTTTTTGGAGGCCAGGGTAAATAATAGCAAATTGAAACTTTGTATTTATTTGTAACTTTGTATTTGCATTGATTCCTCATAAATACATTATTTTAAAAAATCTAAGCATCCAGTAAACATTGGAAATAGTTCAATGTTATTTTAAATGTGGAATTTATAAGAAAATAAAATGTAATTACTTATTTAAATCATCATACATAATTTATCTATTTATTATAGATGATTTATAATTTACTATATGAATTACACTGAAAGCAATCTTTAGCAATTTTTAATAGTCTAGCAATTGCAATACTTCATGATATCTAATTTTATATTTCATAGAATAAATAGCATTAATCATCTGAAAGTATTTAAGAAGAAAAGTGAAAAAGAATTTGAAGAGAAATGTAGTGCTTTCTGAATAAAGGGCTTATTTAATGTTTCCTTTTTTCCTTTTTTCATGATTTTTTACTATTATCAAGGTAGTATGCTGTACACAGTCAAATGGTAATATATTTTATAATGAAAAACTTGTTTCCAACCCCACTCTTCCCCACACCCTCAGAGAAAATTCATATTGCTAAATAACATATTTTCTCCATAATTTCTCGATTTATCACTTTTAGGCCGTTCTCTCTTGACTTTCTATTACAGTAGATCAGGACCTAGATGTCTTACATTACCATCACCTTCCCTCCACTCTTCTCATTTCCCAATAAAGATAAAACAAAATGTTTGTTTAATCAATATTCAGCAATTACAGTATCTTGCTTCTGTAAATACTGCTTATTTCTGAGCCAAGATTATATTTTCTTACTCAGACCACTTTTGGGGATTTTTTTTCTAATGGTGGTGATAATCACCTTACACTTTTATTGCTTAGTTTTCTGTGTACCTAATTCTTCACCAGGGCTCTAACAGATTCAACCATTTGTTCATTCAACAAATATACTACTAATGTCTCTATGTTGGGCACCATTCTAGGTTCTACAGATTCATCCGCAGACGAAAGAAACAAAAACCTCTGCTCTTTGACAGTTTACATTCTAGTGGGGGAAAAGTCAACAATTTAAAGTAACATAATGACTTAGCATTATTATTTTTAGAATATGAAATGTGCTCTGGGAAGATGTCACACAGGTTACAGATGGAGACCAGGACAAGTCAATGACTCCAAGTCCATGCTCAGTAGGGGTGGGAAAACCAGGAGTGCTGAGGGAGGGGCTACAATTTTAAATGGGTTGGCAGTATGGGCCTCATTGAGGATGAAAGTGAGAAAAGAGTTAAAGGAAGTGAAGAAGTGAGCCAGGTAAGTGTCAAGGGCTGAGGCAGGAGGATCGCAGGAGGCCAAGAGTTTGAGACCAGCCTAGGACACACAGTCAGATTCCATTTTTACAAAAAAAAAAAAAAAAGGAAAGAAAGAAAGAAAAGCAAAAAAGAATGGCAGCATGGTCCCATATCAAGGGAATATCTATCTAGGGCAATGTGGGCCCTGAGGAAAGGGCATGCTAGGGTGTTCAAGAACCCACGAAGGGGCAATGATTGTCCAGACAGAGTGAGGGAGAGCGTCTGGGGTCCATTTTGTCAGTCTTCACAAAGACTTTAATTTTTATCGTGAGAGGGGCTGAAAGGTTTTGTTTTAGCTTCAAACAAAAGTCGTTTCATCTGAAGACAATGAAATCTGCCTTTTATCTTAACAGATTATAGCTACATCCAGTGGGTTTAATGGATAGATAATAACCAGTTTATATTAAAAGTGGCCCAAAGCCCCAAAAGTTCCAGTGTATGCCATACATGAGATAAGTAGCTCCAGTGGGAATAGTTGAATCATTCACCCATGCATGTCTTTCCATACTGAAGTTGACATCCCAGTTCCCAGTTATCTACCTTAGGTGCATGGCCTCCAATCTGATGTCAACATCACATACGTCATTTCTCTCCTGTCTTTCTGGAGGATGCAGTCCCAGACATATGCACAGTTATTTTCTTTTCAGCGCTGACCCTGAACTTACTCTTCATAATGGAACTCATCAAAGCCAAATCATACCCTTCAAGAAGCAACAGTGATGAAATGTGTTTCAGACTGCCCTTTAGAACAAAACAAAAGCTGCTTCTCTTAATGAGGTAAACCTTTCTCCAGCTCCCTTCCTTTAATTAGTGCTACTACACAGATTAAAAGCTGTTTGTACAAGACATAGAGTCAGTGTCACATAAATATAGAATCAGGAGGAGACCAGCAGAAAGGTATAGCAGCAAAAAATTTGCCTTCTAACTTTTCAACATTTTGGTTAATTCAACAAGGAATCTTTGCAGGGTATTGTCAGAAAAATGCCAAGACTCCATCAAATGCTACCTCCATCTCTGCCACTCCAGTTAACCCCTGCAATCCTATGACCACTCACTCATGATTTGTAGATCAATTACTCCAGCTTTCAGAGATTAATATAGGTTGGTTTCACAAAAGTAAGTATGTGACAAGGTGGGCTGCAACAAGAATCAGCAGTCCTGGTTCTAACCCTTGCTCTGCTAAGGAACGGAGCCCTCTTTCCATCTAGAAAGCAGGGTACGGTTGACTACCCTCCCTCCAAGCCCACAAAAGCACAATCCAATTGTTCGCCCTGAATACTATGAGCTTCTGTGACTACACTCTCAGGGACAAGCTTAGGACTTTATGTTTTCAAAACAATTAGTCCCCATGACTCCGGGGAAAGAGGTTATTTGTGAGGCGATTTGCAGAAAGGAAAGATTTGTTCAAAATCGGTAGTATGACAAAGCACACTGAATGCTACAACTCAAATAATCACATTACTGATTTCAAACAGAAGGCATTTCAGTGGCGCTATACGTTGTCCCTGGATAACCAGGAGCTTGCTTGTCTAGTACTCTGAGGTACTGACAGAATTCTTGATTATAGTTCAGTCAGAAATAACTTGTTCTTTCCCAAGGCCAAGACAGGATATATACACACAATTATTTCATCCAGCCAAACCTTCTGGAACCCTGTGCTAACAAGCCTTCCTTTGCAGTCCCCATGTCGCCAGGTGTACCATGAGGACCTTTGCTGTTAGCATTCGCTCCCTAATGACTTCCGAAAAGTTGTAGCTTTAAGAGACTTTGTCCTTTAATTGAGGCACAATTATCTTCTAGTATTAGACCTAAAAAAAAACCCAAAAACCTGACAGTGAATTGAAGTGAAGGTGGTCACATCTTGGCTGATTGCTGATTTTTTAAAGGGAGATCAGAAGTGCTGTATACTTATGCCAATTCTGCTTGTTGGAGGCTCCATAATTTTACGTGTTATCTGTTCTAGAATCCTTATTATAGTTTTGATCCAAAACCAAAAAAAAAAAAAAAAAAGAAAGGAAGGAAGGAGGTGGGGGAGGGATAGAGGGAAGGAAGAAACGAAGGCAGGAAGGTGAGAAAGAAAGAGAAAGAAAGAAAGAAAGAAAAAGAAAGAAAGAAAGAAAGAAAGAAAGAAAGAAAGAAAGAAAGAAAGAAAGAAAGAAAGAAAGAAAGAAAGAAAAGGAAAGAAAAAGAGAAAGAAAGAGAGAGAGAGAGAGAAAGAGAGAGAGACAGAGAGAGAAAGAAAGAGAGAAACAAAGAAGGAAAGAAAAGGAGATTGATTTAGAAACCAGAGCAGACTGACCATTAATATGTAAGAGACTCTCCCCAACGTTTCTCTGGGTATCTATCACAAGGTCAGTGGAAGGCAAGGTAGTGTTGGCCCCTGTCCAGAGAACTCATTGCTGCGAATCTTGGAAAATACATTGATATAACAAACTTATTGTATATCAGAAACCTCACTATGAAGGGTTAATTCAACAGTCCTTTTACAGAGGAAAATACTTGAGGGCAATTTGTAAATCCTATAATGTCTCAAAAAGGAGGGTACCCAGCAAAAGATTTTGCGGTCCCTGTGTTTTAGAAATAATGTGCTTCTCAAAGGTAGCCCATCATAGAAACCACCAAACAAGAGTTGTCCAGCTCCCCAGGGCTTAGGGTGATGGGGCAGAACCATTTAATTCAGAAATCCCACTCCACAATTCAGCAGAAAAACACAGACATGTGTCCTAAGAAATAAACGAAAGACATGAGGAAATCTCTGGTTCTCTTGTCTACCCTAAAAGGTTCAGATATTTGGGGGTTTTAGCACAGCCTAGCTTCATAAATAGTAGACTAGGAAGGTTTGCTCAACCACTGAAGATTACCTACCGTGCTTCTCTCTGATTACTGTGGATTTGATGTTAAATGTTTCATGGGATTACCAACTGAAAAACTCTTGACTTCAGAATCACTCAAAGCTTTCACTTCCCGTCTCGAGTCCCAAAACGCGTCATGAACTCAACCCTGAACCCAGGTGGCAGGCTGCATCAGAGAATTTTGAGGACGTTTCTCTCTAAACACAGGTGGATTAGAAAGCAGAGCACCTGCAAATAGATTAATGAACCTCGGCATTGCCGGAGTTGTCAAGACCAACTGTTGAGAATTCCCGTGGAGTGAAGGAGGATGTGAATCCGGCTCTGAGTAGATGTCATTACCTATGCTGTCTGACTTCCTGCTCGCAGGTTTTGCAGCACACTTGGGCTTTTACCCTTCAGCTCAACTGTTTGGTGGCAGTTGGATTGGGGGCGGTTGAGAGTATTGTTTAAAATGCCTCCCTTCGTGGGCAGAGGCCTTGGTGTTTATTCTCGGAGCTGTCTTAGCCATAGAGTGCTTTTTGAAAAATTCATCACACTCGATTCATGTTTATGTACCAGGAAAGGAAGCAGTCGGCTTATGTTCTCAGAAAAAGAACTGGAACTGGTCACTTACAGCATGGCATTTTGGTGTTTAATAGTCATGAGACATAGCAAAGAAGAAAAACAGGGATAACATCCTGTGTTCTAAATGCAGAACCTCTTAGGTCCAAACCCTCAAATCCTTACTATCCTGATGACCTACATGAAGAACATTTTCAGTGTATTCTAGTGTCAACCTCTGATTGAAATGTCTGATACAAACAGAAAGTGCATGTATTGTAAGTGTACACTCCGTACATCCTCATGAAGTGAACGCACCCATGTAACCATAATAAAGACCAAAAACCAGGACACCATCAGCACCCAGAAACACCACTCATGCCTTTTCCAGTGTAGCCTGCTCAGGAGTAACCACTACTCTGGCTTCTAACACCTGGGATTCTTTTTGTTTGTTTTGAACTCTACACAAATGGAATCACACAGTATATACTCTTTTTGCATCTGGCTTCTTTCAAGTATGTAGAGATTGTACAAATATGTCCGTATTAACAAGCCTTTTACATCATTGTCCTGTTGACAAGGAAATCGTTCATCTGCAACAGTTTGCTAGTGCAAAGTTTGCTCTCTTCACAGTGAATAAAGACATTCACACGGGAAATAAATGTATACATGGCTACATTATATGCTTCAGCCTGCCAATAAGCACGTCCGGTTTTTAACAGGGGGAAAGGAACTTTCACAGCGCCTTTTCCAAAGGAGTAAGATAACATGAGCTTTGCTATGCAGCGACAACAAAAAGTTGAACAGCAGGAGGATGAGTTGGGGAATTTCACTGTCTGAGCTAAAGCATAAAGCTAGTGACATGCACAAGAAAGTCAGATTTAGTGGTTGAATGTTGATGTTTCAGAATGGAAAATTAGAGCTTGATGGATAATTGCAGGGAGAGCTGTTTCCTACCACTTTATTTTAGTGTGTTCCCAATAAACAGGCTACTCCAGGTGATATCTTACTTCCTGCAGTTTGTAGCTGGCTTAATCAGACAAGTGACATTTTTAGCCTCTGGTCAAGGAAGGGACAAGCATAATAATAATAATAATAAAATCATCTTTCATGCCTGAGCTGAATTAAAACAGTACAACTTTGTCACTAATGACAAAGCAAGGCAAAGGATTTAGAACAGTCAGAGTCATAATTGCAAGTTGCAAAATAATTAAATGTTATTGTGGTGTGCAAAAAATATTTAGGAGCCAACTTTACAGCAAATGAATTATGGGATTTTCCAATCACATGCACATGAACAACATATGTAATTGTAGATTTTTTTGACCATGCAACAAGCCTAACAACTCGGTTCCAAGTGAATCAAGCACTTGTTTGAAAGAAATATAATCAAATATGGATTATTTCAACAATAGCCAAAGAGTTTCTTCCTGAGTTCCCTGCCGGCAAAAAGCAGGGGATTTATGCCACTCATTTCTGAGCAAACCACATTCCTTGAACGTGGCTGATCCCTCCCAGTCTAAACATTATTTTTTAATGTGAAACCCTGCAATTAAATCTTCCTCCCTGAAAAAAGGAAAGTTCACTGAGCAGAGAAACCAACTGCATACCCCATTGAGAAGACTGTGATGGGAGGGAGGAGTGTTTTCTGTGGGAAGACCCACTGATGGGATGAAAACAGAAGTACGTCTTGAGGGGAGGAGAAGAAGAAAATGCTTGTGCACATCTGGGGATTTCATGTATTCAAACATACACTCAAGGGTGTGTGTGTCTGTGTGTGTCTGTGTGTGTCTGTGTGTGTGCACATGCACTGGTGCCTGAGAAACAGAAAACACTGCTAATACTCAAAATGTTTTTTATGACAAGGATCAAACTTAAATAAGCTTTGCTGTTGATCATATTCCTTTTACTCATGTTTCCCTTGCTAAGGAGAGGCTTTACTAAGGAAAGCAATGGATTTATTAGTGAAATAATGAAGTGATTCATTGAATTGAAAATAGTGTCTAATGTTTCACAAATAAGATTTTCCCTTCTTGAGAATCTTATTTCCTTCACATTGAGCCAGGGTGGCTGTCTCACAGAGGGTCACTTTGGAAGAGGTCCAGAAATGCACTTTTTCTCCTGCCCATTGCATTGATAATAGCCAGGGGATGCTTGGGAACAAGGCCTACTCACTAGAATGTAGTAAGTCTCATAAATATTATACATGTTTTTGTCATTTCCCAAAAATATGCCCTCATTATCTTACTAATTTAGGGGGCCTAATTCCTCAAATTAGGGTGATTTAAGACAAACTATCTCCAGAATATCCCACAGTTGAAATATGTGCATTTTTCTCCCACTAGACATTTATTAGGCCACCAGGTATATATGGGGCCAAGTATAAGGGAAAGGAAGAGAATGCATCAATTGAGTCAGCCACAGTCTCACCTCTGGGAGGTCTTTTTAGCTGGGAAGTGACCTGATTTTGTATGTTAGAAAAATCACCATAGTGGCAACTTAGAGGCTAACTGAGGATTAGGAGAGGTGAAACACGGAGAAGATTTGGAAAACTATTGTAAGAGTCCAGGCATGTGAGGATGAAGGCCTTGTCTCAGGTAGTATATTAGTCTGTGTTTATGCTGCTGATAATACATAACTGAGACTGGGCACTTTACAAGAGAAAGAGGTTTAATTGGACCCACAGTTCCACATGGCTGGGGAGGCCTCACAATCATACGGAAAGCAAGGAGGAGCAAGTCACATCTTACATGGATGGTGGCAGGCAAAGAGAGAGCTTGTGCAGGGAAACTCCCATTTTTAAAACCATCAGAACTCATGAGACTTATTCACTATCACGAGAACAACATGGGAAAGATCTACCCCCATGATTCAACCATCTCCCACTGGGTGTCTCCACAACACTTGGGAATTATGGGAGCTACAAGATGCGATCTGGGTGGGGACACAGAGCCAAACCATGTCAGGAGTAATTATTGGAATAGGAGCTAAGGTAAGGATTTGTGACATATTATAGCCTACACTGTTCATTATGGTAGCTATGAGCCACATGTGCCTACTTAAATTTAAAATTTTAATTTTAATTCATTAGAATTAAATAATATTAAACATATTAATAGCATAAAAATTTCATAGTCACACTAGTCATATTTCAAGGACTCAATAGTCAAACTTAGCTAGTGGCAACTTCATTGGACTGTGCAAATATAGTATGTGTCTGCATTTGCAGAACATTCCATCTACAAAGGCTATGTAGAGTTTCGTTCTTTCAGAAATTTATGACTAATTGTGAAGGTTGATGACATTAGAATTTGTAATATTAAAAAGGCATGAATGTGAAACATACTGTGAATTGATACATGGGAGATAGTTACTTGGCTACTGGTGAGCCACACTGTCTCTGCCCCCACCAGAATTTTCATATCAATGATACTCTGTGATGATCAAATCATCCTGCATAATGCATGTGTTTGTGTACATAGTGCTACATATTATACAGTATTACGTATTATATATCTACAGGTCCATCTATTTACTATATCTATTCCTATAACTAGGTCTAGATGTATAAAGTACTTGGTGGTTGTGTCACCAACTGACTGTGCCAGCTCAGATCCTCTGAAAACTAGATGCCAAGGTGAGATTAGATTTGCATGAGGTACAAGTCTATGAAGAAGAAAGGGAGGAGAGCAGCAGAGGAGGCAGGCAGAGACTTTGGACCACGGAACAGTCATGATACCTGTGAAGGTGAGGAGGTGGATGGACATCCATTGAGTAGGAAGAGTCTTGGAATGTTCCAAGAAAGTGTCAAGAAAATTGCATAAACAGTTTGCCAGGCTCATTTGGAGTCTTCGAGTCAAAGTCACCAAGTAGAGTAGTCCTAAGTATCTCAGAAATGGCCTACATTCATTTCATGATTTGGCTCTGTGATCTATCCAGATCTCATCTGTGTTATAATCCCCACAATCTCCACATGTAGAGGGAGAGACCTGATGGGAGATCCTTGGATCATGGGGATTTCCCCCATGCTGTCCTTGTGATAGTGAGTGAGTTCTCACAAGATCTAATGGTTTTATAAGGCAGTTTCCCCTGCTCTTGCTCATGTGCTCTCTCTCCTTCCACCATGCAAGACACGCCTGCGATCAAGTTGGCTTCATCCCTGCGATGCAAGGTTGGTTCAACATATGCAAATCAACAAACATAATCCATCGTATGAACAGAACCAAAGACAAAAACCGTATGATTATCTCAATAGATGCAGAAAAGGCCTTCAACAAAATTCAACAGCCTTCATGCTAAAAACTCTCAATAAACTAGGTATTGATGGGACATATCTCAAAATAATAAGAGCTATTTATGATAAACCCACAGCCAATATCATACTGAATGGGCAAAATCTGGAAGCATTCCCTTTGAAAACTGGCACAAGACAGGATGCCCTCTCTCACCACTCTTATTCAACATAGTGTTGGAAGTTCTGGCCAGGGCAATCAGGTAACAGAAAGAAATAAAGGGTATTCAGTTAGGAAAAGAGGAAGTCAAATTGTCCCTGTTTGCAGATAACATGATTATATATTTAGAAAACCCCATCGTCTCAGCCCAAAATCTCCTTAAGCTGATAAGCAACTTCAGCAAAATCTCAGGATACAAAATCAATGTGCAAAAATCACAAGCATTCCTATACACCAATAATAGACAAACAAAGAACCAAATTATGAGTGAACTCCCATTCACAATTGCTTCAAAGAGAATAAAATACTTAGGAATCTAACTTACAAGGGATGTGAAGGACCTCTTCAAGGAGAGCTACAAACCGCTGCTCAGTTAAATAAAACAGGACATAAACATATGGAAGAACATTCCATGCTCATGGATAGGAAGAATCAATATCATGAAAATGGCCATACTGCCCAAGGTAATTTACAGATTCAATGTCATCCCCATCAAGCTACCAATGACTTTCTTCACAGAATTGGAAAAAACTACTTTAAAGTTTATATGGAATCAAAAAAGAGCCCACATTTCCAAGACAATCCTAAGCCAAAATAACAAAGCTGGAGGCATTAAGCTACCTGACTTCAAACTATACTACAAGGCTAGAGTAACCAAAACAGCATGGTACTGGTACCAAAACAGAGATATAGACCAATGGAACAGAACAGAGCCCCTGGAAACAATACCACACATCTATAACCATCTGATCTTTGACAAACCTGACAAAAACAAGAAATGGGGAAAGGATTCCCTATTTAATAAATGGTGCTGGGAAAACTGGCTAGCCATATGTAGAAAGCTGAAACTGAATCCCTTCCTTACACCTTATACAAACATTAATTCAAGATGGATTAAAGACTTAAATGTTAGATCTAAAACCATAAAAATCCTAGAAGAAAACCTAGGCAATACCATTCAGGACACAGGCATGGGCAAGGGCTTCATGACTAAAACACCAAAAGCAAAGGCAACAAAAGCTGAAATAGACAAATGGGATCTAATTAAACTAAAGAGCTTCTGCACAGCAAAAGAAACTACCATCAGAGTAAACAGATAACCTACAGCGTGGGAGAAAAATTTTGCAATCTACCCATCTGACAAAGTGCTAATATCCAGAATCTTCAAAGAACTTAAACAAATTACAAGAAAAAATCAAACAATTCCATCAAAAAATGGGTAAAGGATATGAACAGACACTTCTCAAAAGAAGACTTTTATGCAGCCAACAGACACATGAAAAAATGTTCATCATCACTGGCCATCAGAGAAATGCAAATCACAACCACAATGAGATACCATCTCACACCAGTTAGAATAGTGATCACTAAAATGTCAGGAAACAACAGGTGCTGGAGAGGATATGGAGAAATAGGAATACTTTTACACTATTGGTGGGAATGTAAACTAGTTCAACCATTGTGGAAGACAGTGTGGCGATTCCTCAAGGATCTAGAACTAGAAATACCATTTGACCCAGTGATCCCATTACTGGGTATATACCCAAAGAATTATAAATCATGCTACTATAAAGACACATGTACACGTATGTTTTTGCAGCACTCTTCACAATAGCAAAGACTTGTAACCAGTCCAAATGTCCATCAATGATAGACTGGATTAAGAAAATGTGGCACATATACACCATGGAATACTCTGCAGCCATGAAAAAATGAGTTCATGTCCTTCGTAGGGACATGGATGAAGCTGGAAACCATAATTCTGAGCAAATTACTGCAAGGACAGAAAACCAAACACTGCATGTTCTCACTCATAGGTGGGAATTGAACAAAGAGAACACTTGGACACAGGGTGGTGAACATCAAACACCGGGGCCTGTCATGGGGTAGGAGCAGTGGGGAGGGATAGCATTAGGAAAAATACCTAATGTAAATGATGAGTTAATGGGTGCAGCACACCAGCATGGCACACGTATGCATAAGTAACAAACCTGCACATTGTGCACATGTACCCTAGAACTTAAAGTATAATTTAAAAATAAATAAATAATAATAATAATTTTTAAAAAAAGACATGCCTGCTTCCCCTTCTGTCATCATTTTAAGTTTCCTGAGTCTTCCCCCACCATACAAAACTGTGAGCCAAGGCTCTTTTCTTTATAAATTACCCAGTCTCTAGCAGTCCTTTACAGCAGTGTGAAAACAGACTAAAACAATTAGTATCCCCATTGCGCTGGGAGTAGCCCATGGGAAGCATGGCCTTGGAGTGTATGTAGTAGTGAATCCAGTGGGTGACAGCTGGGGCCATCAAACACTATGCTCATCATGGGAAAGACCTGAACAACACTCAATGGCTTCCAAAATAGTATATTTTGTATTGCTAGCACTTTATGTATATGTAATACATAATAATATATACTTATAATATTTTGTATATATAATACACGATACTATAAAATAATTGAAATATAATTTATAATAAGCTGAATTTATAATTCTTATGTATTCAAGAATTGGGGAATTCTTACTTGATAACCCAACACTTACGAAAATCGATAGTATTTTTTAATTAGGTAGTAGAATCAAAACAACTTAATGGGGATACCTCTACTTACAGAAAGATGGAGTAGAAAATTTTTTTCTATACCTTCCACCAAGAACAACTAAATTGCTCCCTGACCCTGGGCATTATATATGAAACAAACATGAGAAGTCTCTGAAAGGTGGAAAGAAGGCAGACTAGCTGGGAACCTCAGAACCTTAAAAACGACATGACAGCGAGTTCTCTAGGTTTTCTATTTTCCCCATATATCCCAAATCAGGTACTAAAAAAGCCAATAACCTTGTAATGTCCACAAACACAGACCAAACAAAGCCCAACAAAATCCCTCTGTCTTGACCCAAAGGATCAGAAATGGAACAGTCTAGCAAGAAGGAAAGTTTTTAGAAAAGTCAACACTGCATTGTAGACAAGCACCACAGTGGGGTTAAAAGACCCTGTGGCCACATTCCCACTTACATCAGCAAAGGCTAAGTTGAAAACCTAGACTTCCATCCTTATCAAACTGTAAAAAGGCCCCGCAATCTGTTTGCCAGGTTGAGTAGGGAGCCCAGACTTCCATTCCCAATGAGCAGTAATGAGTGTCTGCCTTGAGGTGTCAGTGCAGACCATGTGGGAGCCTAGTCTTCCACCCCAATCAAGGGAGTGGAAGTCCAGGCACATTTCCTTCCTGATGAGGTGGTGCCTGCGAGGTCTTGTGAAGAGTTGAGAATTTCACCACCACCAGTAGTAATGAGCCAACCCTCCATCATGGTGTCAGTAGGGATCACATGGTGAGTGGTATTGAGGCACTCCTATGCCTCCCAGCCAGTATATCAAAGTGGTATATCTGGAGGCCCAGGGGAAGCCAGAACTCCCATCACCATGGCCCTAATAAGGCGTGAACAGAGGCAGAGTGGTGAGCCTGGATATCTGTTCCCTCCTGCAGTAACAAGGGTATATCTCTCTTCTCCTCCCAAAGTGGTAGCAGAACAAGACCACTAAAATACAAAGTTTAATAAGACCTACAGTTTCATAAAATAAGGCTCAATATGACCAGTTTCAATCTAAATCACTCATACCAAGAAACAGGAAGGTCTCATACTCCTTTAAAAAATACAAATAATAGATGCCGACACTGAAATGAATCGGGTATTAGAATTGTTTGACAAAAAATTTAAAGTAGCCATCATAAAAATCCTTTCAACACACAATTAAGAATATGCTTAAAACAAATTTAAAAATAGAGTCTTAGCAAAGAAATAGGAAATATAAAGTAGAACCAAATGGAAATTTTAGGACCGAATATACAATAACTGAAATTTTTTAAATGCTGTAGATGAACTTAACAGGAGGGAACAGAGGAAAGATTCAGTGAATCTGAAGATAGATAGAAATTACTCAATGGTATCAACAGAGTAAAAATAAACTAGAAAAAAATGAAAAATGAAAGGAGCTTCAGGGACACATGGGACTATTATAAGAAATCTAACATTTGTTTCATTAGACTCCTAGAAAGAGAGGAGAAAAGAGGTTGTGATTGAAAAATATTCAAAGAAATAATGGCTGAAAACTTTCAACTTTGATCAAAGACATAAATCTACAGCTCAAGGAGCTGAGCAAAACCTAAACAAGATAAACCCAAAGTAATCCACACTCAGTTATACAGTCAAACTTCTGAAAACTAAAGACAAAGAAAAAATGTTGGAAGCACTGTGAGAGAAACAACTCCTTATTTATAGGAAGAGAACAATTTGAATAATAATGGGTTTCTCAACATAAACCAAGAAAGCCAGAAAGAATCGGTACATTTTTCAAGTGCTGAAAGTAAAGAACCATCAACCCAGAATCCTATATCCAGTAAAAACATCTTTAAGGAATGAAGAGGAAATCAAGACATTTTCAGCGGAAGAAAAGCTAAGTGAATTTCATGTTACCAACAGACGTATTCAGAAAGAATGTCTAAAAGAAGCTCTTTAAACAGAGAGGGAACAACATAAAACAATCATGCAATTCAGGACTGAAAAAAGAACATAAGAAAAAGTGTAGCTAAATACAATGCATTTTTCCTCTTCTCTTGAATCCTCTAAATCATGTTTGAGGATTGAAAGAAAAGATATGACAGTGTTTGCTACAGTGCTCAATATATGTAAAGAAAATATTTAAGATAATTGTGTTACAATGGGGGAGGGTAAAGGGACATAAGAGAAAGTAAGGTTCTTATACTTCACTTAAACTGGGAAGTGGTGATACAGTAAACTATAACTTATGTATATAGAATGTTATACCTTGAGTAACCCCTAAAAATATTTACAAAGAGATATATTCATGAACACTATAAATAAAACAAAATTGAATTCTAAAGAATGTTCAAGTAACCCACAGGAAGACAGGAATAAGTAAATAAATGAAAACTGGAACAGATAGAAAACAAAAACAAAGATGGCTGACTAACATAACAATAATTACATTAAATTTAAATGATCTAAACCTTCTAATTAAACAACAGAGACTGGCAGAATAAATTTTAAGACATGACCCAACTATATGCTTTTTGTAATAATATTACTTTAAATGTAATAATACAATCATATTGAAAGAAAAAGGATAAAAAAAATCATGCAAACACTAATCAAAAGAAAGGAGGAGTGCCTATATTAGTGTCAGATAAAGTAGACTGTAAAGAAAATTACCAGAAACATAAAGGGACATTTATAATAATAAAAGTTTCAATTAACCAAGAAGATATAACAATCTTATATGTGTATACATCAAATAACAGAGCTGCAAAATATGTAAATCCAAAACTGATCGAATTTAATGGAGAAAGAGATAAATCCACCATAAGATCTTAGCACCCTTACCTCAAAAATTAATAGAATGATTAGACAGGAAAGCAGTATGGATATTGAAGAACTCATCACCATCAACTAACAAAATCTAATTGACATCTATAGAACACTTCGCCTAGCATCAGCAGAACATAAGTGCACACAGGACATAGACCAAGACAGACCACATCCCGAGCCATTAAACAAATTCCCCAAAATTGAAAATAATTGAGATGTAGTAAGACCTAAAATAAAGGCTCAATATTGTGTGCTGCCTTGATAGCTGGTAAAATGGAAAGAGCCGCATCTGGCCTAATCACAAGTTCTCCTCCCCACTCTGCTATTGTGGATAAGGCCCCCTTAGTCAAACAACCCTCCTATGAAGAGGAACAGATGTAGTTCCTGCACATCCCTGAGTAGCAAGTTACCCTAGCAGCTATGGAATTATTCAAACGTGCCAATCGCATATGCCTTTGGAAATCAGGGGATGCCCCATCCTCTTAACCCTACAAAGCCTGCCTCACACAACCCCCAGTTGTACACTCTGTTTCCAAGTACGACACCTGTATGGCCCTGGATGGCTTACAGCGCCCTCCTATTGCAGGCTATGGGTATATGTAACTGATAAACTGCTGTCAAGCTTATCTGTACAACATTGAGTATCTTAAGTTTGGCCATCCCAGGAACCCTAGAGTAGAAATTTCTCCCTTGCCAATGGGATAAATAGAAGACAATAAAAACATGAAATTATTCAGAGCTGTGTTCTCCAACCACAAGGGAATCAACCAAAAATGAATAATAGGAAGACCAAAACAATCTCCTAACACCAAAAAATTAAGCAACAAGCTTCTAAATAATCTGTGAGTAAAAGAGAAAATCTGAAGGGAAGTAAAACAGACTTGATGAGTAACCAAAGATGAAAAATAATGAGAGAGACAAAGGGTTTAAAGAGGATTTGAAGTTTAGATGATGAAAGAAGGCAAGCCAGCCATCATAGATCATCCTAAGAAATCAATGCAGGCTGGGCGCGGTGGCTCACGCCTATAATCTCAGCCCTTTGGGAGGCCAAGGCAGGTGGATCACCAGAGGTTAGGAGTTCGAGACCAGCCTGGCCAACATGGCGAAACCCCGTCTCTACTAAAAATACAAAAATTAGCCTGGCGTGTTGGTGGCAGCCTGTAATCCCAGTCACTTGGGAGGCTGAGGCAGGAGAATCGCTGGAACCCGAGAGGCAGAGGTTGCAGTGAGCCGAGATCACACCACTGTACTCCGGCCTGGGCAACTGAGCGAGATTCTGTCTCAAAAAACAAAAAACTCAGTGCAGATTTGTGAATTGCATCAACTAGTTAGCCAACTTGGAAAGTAGAAGCAGGTATAGGGTTCCGAGAGAAAAGACTTATAGGTGGAAGATAGAAAGAGAAAGCTGAAGCTAAACTATGGAATACCGACCAGAAATAGACCCTAGTGAGTTGCCTTCACAGGACACAGCAATAAGTCCATGGAAGAAGGTGGGAAACAGCTGAGGTTGCTGTGTGACACTAAAACATTCCTTCCTTTTCTCTGATGTCCAGTATCCCATTGTTTAGTTCTTTTTGGCTGGAATTCTGACAAGGAACGTGGACACTTTAAGTTTAATACTATGATGGAAGTTCTCTGCAAACTGGTCCACTCTGGGCAAACACAAGTTATTCTTACTATCTTTCCTTTACCTTCATGGGAGCTTAGGTCCTCTTACCTGTTCAGAACTTACAGATATTTGGGGGATTATTTTGCAATTGTAACTACAAAGATATGAGCAGAGGCCAAAAAAAAAAAAAAAATCCATAGTTTAATTCGCATTTTTCATTATTTTATAATTTAGTGCTTCACCCAGTCTATTCAACTTGACTTTTTATATTCTCATTAAGTAACCTTTGCTCAAGCCAGACCAAATATTTTCCTGTTCATGAGTAAGCCAAGCTCATTTCTTTTTCTTTTTTTTTCGAGACAGAGTCTCTCTCTGTCGCCCAGGCTGGAGTGCAGTGGCACAATCTCGGCTCACTGCAAGCTCCGCCTCCCGGGTTCATGCCATCCTCCTGCCTCAGCCTCCCGAGTAACTGGGACTACAGGCGCCTGCCACCACACCTGGCTAATTTTTGTATTTTTAGTAGGGACGGGGTTTCACCTTGTTAGCCAGGATGGTCTCTATCTCCTGACCTCATGATCCCCCCGCCTCCCAAAGTGCTGGGATTACAGGCATGAGCCACCAGGCCCGGCTTGCCAAGCTCATTTCTATTCCCAAATTTCTGAAAGTTTATCAGTTTTATTCTCTGACAGGGTAGCAATGACTAACTTTTAAAAGTCAGAGCAGTGTAATTGAAATAGCACTAATTATATGTAACACATATTACATAATACATATATAATTATATGTATAATTATCTCTTTAAATATGCATAAACCTATATCTAGATATAGGCACTGGTTTATATATTTGTAATATTTATATGTTTATAACTGAAAGGATAATTATAGAATGTGATTAATATTCATCTCTGGGTTATGGCCTACTTGTTAATGCCAAAGGCAAGAAAGAATTTAGTCACCAATTGCTACACACATAGCATTCAAATCAATTAGTGCAAGAATGCCCATGGGCGTGTGTGCACACACACATACAAGCATACATAATTCATTTCAATTCTCTTTCCAGTTTTTCTTATAAACATCTCCATCTGCAAAAAATTCTAAAAATTTTTACAAAGTATGACACACCAGTTAGGAAATCATAATGTTCATTATTCATAACATCATGCACCATGACCAAATTATGATCTAAGTGCTTAGGGGTAATGGAGAAATATTCATAGCCTCAAGGAGGATTATTTCATGGCTAATCTTTCTGTTATCCTTTCTATGCCATTCTAAGAATAGGTAAAATAATTTCACCCACTTTTCTGTAACTTTTCTGGTGTCTAATTGGGGTAAAGAACATCAAAAATTATTGCAGAAAAATCACCCTCCACTAATTCTCCATTTTTATGTTTATTATTTACATTATATTTTTCCTTTATAGCATATACAAAGCAATTTAACACAAAAACACAACTTGAAACATCTAAGCTGTGGAAAGGAGAATGTATGTGGTATAGTCAATAGGTAAATACTGTACTTATAAATATGCATGTACACAATCTTCGGTGACTACCAATTACTCTCAAATATTTTGGAAGTGCTTTGGTAGCTTAAAAAGAAGAAAGTGAAGGAGAGTGAAGGAAGACATAACTTATAAAAAATGTCCCATGTATTAAAAATGCTGACGATACAATTCATTTAAAATGTGTAATACAAAATTGTATAAAAATAAAGGAATTGTAAGATCACAGTTATGCGAATCTAGGCATATAATAAATAGCAAGAACACTAGAAGGAAATACATCAAAATATTATTTGTTAGAGGTAGAAATGAGTGGATATTTTTCCTTAGCCTACTCTCTTGTAGTTTCAAAGTTTTTTTATGATGAACTTATCTTCCTTCTGTCTAACAAAAAAGATTGTCATCATATAAGGTAAAATAAAACTGGCCTCAAGAGTTAAGATTGTTAAGTTAAAAAAGGAACATTGTCTGTTTAAATCTTAATTGGAGATAATTTCTTCTAGAAGAGATGTCGAACCTTGAGAAAACAATTTCTGGTGTAAGCCAATATTTTTGTACTCTAAGTTCTGTAACTAAAGCAATTTTATATTTAATCCTGTGGTAGAACTGGTTGCTAGGGTACTAAATTACCAGTTTATATAAGAAGACCCAGCTAAGGCATTGATTAGAAATGAGGCAAAAATTTGGGGAGTGCTTTCTAAAAAAGGTCAAAAAAGAAAAACCCTCATAGAAAAGGCTCATAAACTTTCAGAGGTGAACATGACCATGATGAGACATTTTTGTATAATCAAAACAAAGTCACAGCGATTGCACAAAGGAGTAACACGAGACAGTATAAATAACATAGACATTAGAGTCAGACAAGCCAATGCTCAGATCCCTCTCTGCTCTTTACCATGATTTTCTACAAGTTATTTATCCTATCAAGCCTTAGCTTTCTCATCTATAAATGGCAAAGAATCATAACTGCCTCATGATATTGTTGGGAAGATTACATATAGCAAAATAGATATATATGCCTGATATGAGGTAGATATTGAGGAAATCGCTTCCTTCTTGCATAACCAATGATAAGTTTGCAAGAAGTTATCTCTTTGCTTATTTCTTTACATAAACATTTTACCTTTTCTTCTCTTATAAGTTAGGAATACATTTGTCTTCAACTAACAGAAAAACCAGCCTCAAAATTGGCTCATGTAACAAGATATATGATGAAGATGATTATCAGCACTGGCTCAGTTGCTTATTAATGCCATCAAGGGTCAAGTTCTTTCCACATTTTCTCTCCACTATCCTTAGTGGGTTGACTTTCATTCTCATTCTTCTTGCCTCAGGGCTAAAAGATGACCACTGAAGCTTCAGATATCACATAAAAATTGAAGGTGGAACGAAAACACAGAGGCAAAAGTCCTTTCATCTAAAGTTTTATCTTTTTATTTAACAAGAAATTTCTAGTTACACCTTATTAACCAATACCTAGTAAAATGACTGGGCAAGGAGAATGAGGTCCTTGAAATATTTCTTCACAGTCTTATTGAGATATAACTCTCATATCATCCAATTCACTCATTTTAAGTGTACAGCTTAATGTTTTTAGTGTATTAACAAAATTGAGCAACCATTACCACAGTTAATTTTAGAACATTTTCTTCACCCCCAAAAGAAACCTTGTACCCATTAGCTGTCATTCTCCATTGTCTCCCAACTTACCCAGACCTGGCAATGACTAATCTACTTTCAATCTCTATAGATTTGCCTATTCTGAACATTTTATATAAATAGAATAATATAGCCTATGATCTTCTGTGACTGTTTTATTTTACTTAGCATAACATAACATTTTCAAGGCTTATTCATGTTGTAACATATATCAATACTTTAAATGCTTTTGCCAAATAATATTTCATCATATGGATATAGCACATGTGACTTATCTATTTATCAATTCATGAATATTTGGGTTGTTTTCACTTTTTAGTTATTATAAATATAGCTTCTATAGATATTTATGTGTAAGTTTTATATAAATGTATGTTTTGATTTCTCTTGCATCTATGCCTAGGAGCACAATTCTTAAGTCATATGGTAATTTGATAACCCTATATTTAACCTTTTGAGGGACTTATAGGCTGTGTTCCAAAATGGCTGCACCATTTTACATTTTCACAAGCAATGGTATATATATCCTGGAAAATGTTCCATGTGTGCTTCTGAGGAATTTATATTATGCTCTTAATTGAGTGGGGTATTAAAATCTCCAACTATTTTGTTGAATTGTCTATTTCTCCCTTCAATTGTGTCAGTTTTTGTTTCATATATTTTGGGGCTCTGCTGTTAGGTGCATCTATGTTTGTGATTGTTATATCTTTATAATATAATGTGATAGATTGACCCTTTTATCAGATAAAAAGCTCTGTTATCTCTAGTAATATTACAGATAGTCCCCGAGTTATGAAGTTTAACTTAATTTTTCAGCTTTACAATGGTGCCAAAGCAATACACATTGAGTACATTTCTTAAGTTACATGGGGTTATGTCTGGACAAACTGATCTTAAGTTGAAAATATCATAAATCAACTCTCACAATATTTTCAACTTACAATGGGTTTATTAGTTTTTAACCCCATGATAAGTCAAGGAGCATCTGTATTTGTTTTCAAGTCTACTTTATCTGTTAGCACATTCACTCCAGCTCTCCTTTGGTTGCTGTTTGAATGATACTTTCAACCTATTTTTATCTTTGAATGGAATATATGTCTCCTGTGTATAAAATATAGTTGAATCTTGTTATTTTTTCAATTCGATCTGACAATCTCTTCATTTGATTGATTGTTTAATCCATTCACCATTTAATGTCATTATTTATATTTATATTTTGTTGTATTTACATCTGCCATTTTACTTTTTCTTTTTTCTATTACTTATCTTTCCCATTTCGTTCCTCTCTTACTGCTTTCTTTTGCATTAAGTGAGTATTTTCTAGTGTAACATTTTAATTAATTCCTTTAATGTTTTTTCACTATAGTTTTTAGTTATTTTCTTAATGGTTGCTCTAGGCTTGCAACATGCATTTTAATTTATCAGAATTTACCTTAGATTTCTCCTAGCTTAATTCCAGTGAAATGTAGAAATGTTACTCCTATAAAACTCTATTCCTTCTTCTCTTGTTCTTGCTGTCATTAATTATAAATAGATTATTTTTCATTTCAGCTATCACACGTTTCAACTCCAAATTTCCATTATCCTTTTTAATAATTTCTATCTCTTATTTTTATTCTCCACATGATGATATTGTCATCATATCTTGTTTTACTTCTTTAAGTATTGTTTCCTTTAGTTTTTTTAAACATATCTATAATACCTGCTTTGAAATCATCGACATCTCATAAAACATTACTTTTTTCTCCTCCACCCCAACCCTACACAGATTGCACTTTTCCCATTTCTTTGTGTGTCTTATAGTTTTTTTTTGAAAACTGGACAGTTTAGATAATATACTGTGGTGACACTTGATATTGTCCTTCTCCCAGAAGTATTGTTGTTTTGTTTGCTTGTTTATTCAT
This sequence comes from Theropithecus gelada, assembly GCF_003255815.1. Lineage (NCBI taxonomy): Eukaryota > Metazoa > Chordata > Mammalia > Primates > Cercopithecidae > Theropithecus > Theropithecus gelada. The sequence continues at coordinate 14,886,469 of NC_037671.1, forward strand.
TTAGTGATTTGACTGGGCTACTTCAGTAAAATGTATTTACCTTGAAGTGTGTAGCCTCCGATATTTCTCCTCAGATGGCACAGACCTGAGTATGCACATGATTACCTTGGGAGGACAGTGGTTTTACCAGAATTATATTTGAATGTCTCCTCCCCATGATCTCTCTGTTAAGCTTCTAGCTCCTCTGCCTCTATTAGTATCACAATGGCAGTTAACCTCCCCTAATATCCAGCTGATTTCTCTGTTATCTTCCACAAAATCACGCCTCATACATTTCTCCACAGTCTGATTCAGGTCCCTTTGCAGAAATAGTCTTTGAGGCTGGGCAGTGAGATTTTTTCCGACCCCAGAAGGGCTCTTCTTAGCTGTTTCTTTCCCTGGTTCTCTCTGTTAAACTTCTAGCTGGCCTACAGTTTAGCTTGTTGCTATCATGAAGCTCTCCTCATAATTGTTTACCACCAAAATCACCATTAATTTAAACATCACCCTTAGGTTTGAACCTCCCCATGTCTGTTCTTAGGCCTCCCTGTCCCCTGAACAAAACCTCTGCACCACAGCTCTTGTGCTACAGGTAGAGACAATGGCACCCTCCTCTTAGAGTAGCACTCCTGATTTACAAGTGGGATACTGAATGCGGGAGGTAGCTCTCATGGCTTACATTAGGGTCACTTTTGGTGTTGTGCATTCTAAGGATTTGAGCAAATGTACAATGACATGTATGCACCATGATAGTATTATCCAGAATAGTTTCACTGCCCTGAAATTCTGTGTGCCTTACCTATGTATATTTCCTCCACTCAGCACCTGGCAGTCACTGATATTTTTACTTTCTGCATAGTTTTGCCCTTTCCAGAATATCGTATAGTTTAAATTACAGTATGTAGCCTTTCAGATTGGCCTCTTTCAGTTAGTGATAGGTATTTAAGTTTCCTCCATGTCTTTTCTGGCTTCGTAGCTCATTGTTTTTAGTACTAAATGACACTCCCTAGTCTGGATGTATCAGTTTATCTACCCATCCACCTACTAATGGATATCTTGATTGCTTCCAAGTTTTAGCAATTACGAATAAAGCTGCTATAAACACCTGTGTGCAGGTTTTTGTGTAGACATAAGTTATAATCTTCTTTGGATAAATACCAAGGAGCATGATTGCTGGGTCATATGTTAAGAGTTTCTTTAGTTCTGTAAGAAACCACTAAACTATCTTCCAATATAACTGTACCATTTTGCATTCCTACCAGCAATACATGAGAATTCCTGTTGCTCCACATCTTCACCAGCATTTGTTGTTGTCAGTGCTTCAGAGTTTTGCCATTCTAATAGGTATACAGTATTATCCCATTTTTGGTTTTAATTTGCACTTCCCTAATAATATGTGATGTAAAGCATCTTTTCATATGCTTATTTGCCTTCTGTCTGTCTTCTTTGGTGAGGTATCCGTTAAGGTCTTTGACCCATTTTTTCATTTGGGTTTGTGTTCTTATTGTTGAGTTTTATGGTTCTTTGTATACTTTGAATGATAGTCCTTTATCAGATATGAATTTTGCAAATATTTTATCCCATTCTGTGGCTTATCTTCTCATTCTCTTGATATTGTCTTTTGCAGAAAAGAAGCTTTTTTTTTTTTTTTTTTTTTTTTTTTTGACGAAATCTTGCTCTGTCGCCCAGGCTGGAGTGCAGTGGCTGATCTCAGCTCACTGCAAGCTCCGCCTCCCGGGTTCACGCCACTCTCCTGCCTCAGCCTCCCGAGTAGCTGGGACTACAGGCGCCAGCCATCACGCCTGGCTAATTTTTTTGTATTTTTTGTAGAGACGGAGTTTCACTATGTTAGCCAGGATGGTCTCGATTTCCTGACCTCGTGATCCGCCCGCCTCGGCCTCCCAAAGTGCTGGGATTACAGGCGTGAGCCACCGCGCCCGGCCAAAAGCTTTTAATTTTAATGGAGTCTTGCTTTGAATTATTTCTTTCATGGATTCTGCCGTTGCTGCTGTATCTAAAAAGTCATCTTTATATCCAAACTCATTTAGTTTTTCTCCCATCTTGTTTTCTAGAAGTTTATAGTTTTGTGTTTTATACGTTGGCAAACAGTTCATTTTGAGTTATTTTCATGAAAAGTATAAGGCCTGTGTCTTTTTTTTTTTTCTTTGCCTGTGGATGTCCAGTTTTTTCAGTACCATTTGTTGAAAAGACTATCTCTGTTTTGTTATATTGCCTCTACTTCTTTGTCCAAGATTAGGTAACTATATTTATGTGAGTCTATTTCGATCTATCTTTTTCCATTGATCTATTTGTCTACTTTTTGCCAATACCACAGTGTCTTGATTATTGTAGCTTTATAGTAAGTATTAAAATTGGATAGTGTCACTGCTCCAACTTTGTTCTTATCCTTTAGTATTGTGTTAGCTATGCTGTGTCTTTTACCTGTCTATGTAAATGTTAGAGCAAGTTTGTTAATATCCACAAAATAACTTGCTGGGATTTTGATTGGGATTGCATTGAATCTATAGATCAAGTTGGGAAGAAAGAGAATTTTGACAACATTGAATCTTCTTTGCTATGAACATGTCATCTCTATTAGTTCCTCTTTGATTTTATTCATCAGAGTTTTGTACTTGTTATAGATCTTGCACATATTTTGTTAAATTTATACCCAAGCCTTTTATTTTGGGGGGCTGCTAGTATAAATGGTATTGTGTTTTTAATTTCAAATTCCACTGTTTGTGATTGGTATATAAAAACATGATTGACTTTTGTGTATTAATCTTGTATTCTGCAACCTTGCTATAACAGCTTGTTAGTTTCTGGAATTTTTTGGTGGTGGTTATTATTGTAGCTGTTTATTCTTTTGGATTTTCTAGAGACTATTATGTCATCTGTGAAGAAAGATAGTTTTATTTCTTCTTTCTCAATCTGTGTACATTTTATTTCCTTTCCTCGTCTCATTGCATTAGCAAGGACTTACAGTACAATGTTGAAAAAGAGTGATGAGAAAGGACATCCTCACCTTTTTTCTAATTTTAGCAGGCAAGCTTCTGGTTTCTCACAATGTTAGCTGTGGGGTTATTTGTAGATTTTTAAAATCACATTGATGAAGTTTCCCTCTGTATCTAGTTTGCTCAAAGTTTTTATTATGAATGGGTATTGGACTTTGACAAATGCTTTTTCTGTATCCACTGATATGTCCATATGAATTTTCTTCTTAAGCCTGTTGATGTGATAAATTACAGTTTTCAAATGTTGAATCAGCCTTGTATATCTGGGATAAATCCCACGTGGTAATGTTACATAGTTATTTTTATAAATTGCAATTTAATTTACTAACATTTTGTTGAGGATATTTGCATCTGTGTTCACTAGAGATATTGGTCTGTATTTTTTTTTTTTTTGGTAATGTCGTCATTTGGTTTTAATATTAGCATAATACTGGCCTCATAGAATGAGTTAGAAAGTGTTCCCTTTGCGTTTGTCCTCTGAAAGAGATCACAGAAAATTGATATAATTTCTTTTTCTTTTTTTTTTTTTTTGAGACGGAGTCTGGCTCTGTCGCCCAGGCTGGAGTGCAGTGGCCAGATCTCAGCTCACTGCAAGTTCCGCCTTCCGGGTTTACGCCATTCTCCTGCCTCAGCCTCCCGAGTAGCTGGGACTATAGGCGCCCGCCACCTCGCCCGGCTAAGTTTTTTGTATTTTTTAGTAGAGACGGGGTTTCACCGGGTTAGCCAGGATGATCTCGAACTCCTGACCTCGTGATCCGCCCATCTCGGCCTCCCAAAGTGCTGTGATTACAGGCTTGAGCCACTGCGCCCGGCCGATATAATTTCTTTTTTAAATATTTGATAGAATTCACCAGTGAACGTCTTCGGATTTGTTATTTTCTGTTTTGGAGGTTAGTATTACTTATTATTGACTTAATTTCTTTAATAGATATAAATCTATTTGGACTGTTTCTTCTTGTATAAGTTTTGGTAGATTATGTCTTTCAAAGAACTGATCCATTTCATGTAGGTTATCAAATTTGTGGGCATGAAGTTATACATAGCATTCCTTTATTATAATTCCTTATTATCCTTACAGTGTCCCTGGGATCAGTAGCGATATTCTCTCCTTCCTTTCTGATATTAGTAATTCGTGTCCACTCTTTTTTTTTTAATTAGTCTGACAAATGGCTCCTTAATTTTATTGATCTTTTCACATAACTAGTGTTTTGTTTCATTGATTTTCTTTATTGATTTTCTGGTTTCCATTTTATTGATTTCTGCTGTAATTTTTATTATTTCTTTTATTCTTACCTTGAACTTAACTTCCTCTTTTTTTTCTGGTTTCTTTAAGTGGAAGCTGAGATTATTGATTTAGATTTTTTTTTTTATAATACATGCATTCAATGTAATAAGTTTCTCTGTAAGCACTACTTTTGCTGCATGCCACAAGTTTTGGTAAGGGTGCTTTCATTTTTATTTAGTTCAAAATATTTTTAAATTTAAGATTTCTCTTTTGACCCATGTGTTACTTAGAAGTATTATTTAGTTTTCATGTATTTCAAGATTTTGTAGTTATCTCTCTGTTGTTGGTGCCTAGTTTAATTTCATTGTGGTCTGAAGGCAGACATTGTATGATTTCTATTCTTTTGGATTTTTAAGGTGTGTTTTATGGCCCAGAATGTGATCTATCTTAGTGAATGTTTCCTGTGAGCCTGAGAAGAATATGTACACTGCTTTTGTTGGATAAACTAGTTTACAGATATAAATGATATCCAGTTGATTGATAGTGCCCTTGAGTTAAACTATGTCCTTACTGATTTCCTATCTGTTGGATCTGCCTATTTCTGATCTAAGGTTGTTGAAGTCTCCAACGATGATAGTGGATTCAACTATTTCTCCTTGCACTTCTATCAGATTTTGCTCCACATAGTTTGATGCTCTGTTGTCAGGCACATACATTTGAAGAATTGTTATGTCTTCTTTGAGAATTTACTCTTGGAGACTATAATAATTTTATCATCATATAATGCCCTGCCTTATCTCTAATCATTTCTTTTATGTTATATTGTCTCTGTCTGAAATTAACATAAATACTCCTGCTTTCTTTTGATCAATGTTAGCATATTATATCTTTCTCCATCCATTTACTTTTAATCTAGATGTGTCTTTATATTTAATGTTTGCTTCCTGTAGACAGCATGATTTTGGGTCTAGTTTTTTGATCCCCTCTGACAATCTCTGTATTTTAAGTGGTCTTCTTAGACCATTGATGTTCAAAGTAATTAATATAATTGGATTAATATCTATCATATTTATTACTATTTTCTTTCTGCAGCCCTTGTTTGTTCCCTTTTTTGTCTTCCATTATTTTGCTTTTTGTGATTTTAATTGTGCTTTTTATATGATTATGTTCTCTTTTTTTTGCGTATCAGTTATACTTCTTTTTTTATTTTACTTTTTCTAGTAAGTGCCTTAGAGTTTGCAGTGTACATTTACAATTCATCCAAGTCTACTTTCTAATGACAGTATATATACCACTTTACAGTGGTGAGTGTGAGTTCCTTATATTAACCAAACAATCCTAATTTCACCCTGTTGTCCATTGCATCATTGTTGTCATTCATTTCACTTATATATAAGCACACATAAGCAAATACATATTTGAATAAATTGCTATTACTATTTTGAACACACTGTTATCTGTTAGATCAATTAAGAATAAGAAAAATCAAAGTTTTCATTTTATCTTGACTTATTCCATCTTTAATGTTCCTTCTTTTTTTTTTTTTTTTTTTGAGACAGAGTCTCGCTCTGTCACCCAGGCTGGAGTGCAGTGGCATGATCTCAGCTCACTGCAACCTCCACCTCCCCAGTTCAAGCAATTTTCCTGCCTCAGCCTCCCAAGTAGCTAGGACTACAGGTGCGTGCCACCATGCCTGGCTAATTTTTTGTATTTTTAGTTGAGATGGGGTTTCACCATGTTAGCCAGGATGGTCTTGATCTCTTGACCTTGTGGGAGGCCCACCTCAGCCTCCCAAAGTGCTGGTTCTTTCTTTATTTATGTAGATCTGAGTTTCTGACCTGTATGGTTTACCTTTTCTATAAAATATTTTTTACTTACAATGTTATTTTGTTTTTTGCTTATTGTAAGTTTTATATTTTTGTCTAAAAAGATTTTATTTGCATAAATTTACAGGGTACAAGTGCACATTTGTTACATGAATATGTTGTGTAGTGGTGAAAGAAAATAGACATTTCTTGCAAAGCAGGTTTACTGTCAACAAATTCCTTCAATTTTTGTTTGTCTAAGAAAGTATTTCTCCTTCACTTTTGAAGGAGAATCTTAGAGGGTACAAAATTCTAAGCTGGTGGATTTTTTCCTCTGAACTCTTTGAATATTTTACTCCATTCTCTTCTTGCTTGGATGGTTTCTGAGGATAACTCAGCTATAATTCTTATTTTCTTTTCTCTATAGATAAGGAATTTTTTCCCTCTGGCTTCCTTCAGAATTTTTTTCTTCATCTTTGATTTTTCTATAGTTTGAAAATGATATGCCTAAGTGTGTTTTTTTGGCATTTATCCTGGTTCTTATTCTGTTCACTTCTTGAAGCTGTGGTTTGGTGTTTGACACTAATTTGGGGAAATTCTCAGTCATTTTTGTATCCAATATTTCTTCCATTTATTTCCCTTTCTTCTCCTTCTGATATTCCCATTACATATATGTTACTCCTTTTGTAGTTGTCCCACAGTCCCTGGATATTCTGTTTTTGTTTCTTGCAGTCTTTTTTCTCTTTGATTTTCACTTTTGGTGGTTTCCAGTGATATGTCCTCAAACTCAGAGATCCTCTCCTCGGCTAGGGTAGTCTACTAGTAAGCCCATCAAAGGCATTCTTCATTCCTCTTACAGTGTTTTTGATCTCTAACATTTATTTTTGGTCTTATCTTGGGATTTCCATTTCTCCGCTCACATTGTCCATCTGTTCTTGCATGTTATTTACTTTATCCATTACAGCCCTTGGTGTATCAATTACAATTGTTTTAAATGTCTGGCCTGATGATTACAAAATCCTTTCCAGGTCTGGTTCTGAGGCTTCCTTGGTCTCTTCAAATTGTGTGCATGTGTGTGTGTATGTGTGTGTGTGTGTTTTGGGGGGGGATGGAGGAGGGAGGTTCTGCCTTTTAATATGCACTGTAATTTTTTACTGATAGACATGATGTACTGGGTAAAAGGAACTGCTATAAATAAGCTTTATTAATGTGTTGGGACAAGGAAAGTGTTCTATTATAGTCTTATGATTAAGTTTCAGTCTTTCACTCAACCTGTGTCTCAACTGTGAACTTCTCAAATTTTTCTCAGTTTTTTTTTTTTTCTCCCCTCTTAGGTGGGAGAGAATGGATGGAGTGAGCTGGAATCGGGTATTTTCCTTCTTTCACATGGAAGGTTAGAGTTGACCAGAGTTGGGTATGTCCCTTCCCCCAAATCAGTTAGACTCTGACAATCCCCAGCAGGTGAGGCTCTAGTTAACTAGTTTCTCCCCAGGGTAACCCTCGTTAAGAAGAACAGATTGCTCCGGCATAGTTTTAAATGGTTCGTTCCTTTTGCTCACGCCCTGCTGAAAGCATGAAGAGATTTTTTCTGATATTTTCTGTAAGAATCTGATCAAGCTCCTGGAGGTGAAACTCACAAATATTTGGTAGTCACTCTAGACTGGGTTGCTCTGGAGTTTTTAACTCTCAGGCTTGTTCACCCTGATCCTCCAGCAATTTGTAAATTAGAGCTCAGTTTTTTCTGCCCCAGCACTGGTCGCCGCAGTGGTTTCCACGGGTGAGTCTCTGCTCTGGAAAAACTATGACTCCCTGCACTTGCCTGTCTGTCTCTCCAGTCGTGGGAATAATGTCCTCACCTCTCTTTCAGATCCTAGAAGAGTTGTTAATGTTTCAGTACGCTCAGCTTTTAACATGCTGTTAGGGCAGACGGGCAACTTCCAAGCTTCTATCTTACATGCAAAACTGAAAACCCTAACTTGCTTTTTCTGGTTTGATAGGTTTTTGGTTTTCAGTACTTTAAAAATGTCGGTGCCCTGTATTCCGGATTACATGGTTTCTGATGAGAATTCAATCGTTCTTATCTTGGTTGCTCTGCACATAATGTCTTTTTTCTCTGTCTGCTTTATGATTTTTCTCTGTCACTGTGTTTTAGTAATTGCATGTCATGTTCTTAGTGTCGTTATTTTTATGTTTATTCTACTTAATATTTTAGGGGCTTTTCTATATCTGTAGGTTTATAGTTTTCATCAAATATGTAACATTTCTGACAATTCTTTGTTTAAATATTTTGACATCCTCCCCTCTGTGGCCCTGCTCTTCCAAAACCCCAAATATACATATGTTAGAATGCTTTATATCTTTCCGAAAATCACTGTCTATTAATTTTTTCAATTTTTTTTCTCTCTGTGATTGAGTTTGAATGGTTTCTCTTGCTATGTTTTCAAGTTCACTGATTTTTTTTTTTTAGGGGAAGGACAAGTTTAATTAGTTCCTTCCAGTGAATTTTTTAAGATGAAGTTATATATATATATATATATATATATATATATATATATATATATTCCATTTGGGCCTTTTTAAAAAAAGTTCTTGTCTACTAATTCCATCAATTCTGTCATTTCTTGGGCTGATTTTATTGTGTTTTATTGTTTTGGGGCTTTTCGTTGTTCTGGGTCATACTTTCTTGGTTCATTGCATGCCTCTTAAGTTTTGGTTAGATGTTAGACATTTTAGATTTTTACATTTTTGAGTTTCAGATTTTGTTTTATTTCTGTAAAGAGTGCTGGACTTTGCTGTGGCATGTTGTTAAAACTTTTTGCACATCTGTTCTGTTTATGTTCTTTATAAGCAAATTTTGGGTCGGATATGGAGCAACTTTTACTCTAGGGCTAATTAAGTCATTGTACTAAGACATGACTCCTCTGAAAACTTTAACAAATAACCCTTACATTATGAGGTCTCTACTTTCTGGCTGGTGATAATGCAGTGTTTTCCCAACGTTGTGTGAATGAACTCCGGGAAGCATTTGGCTTACTGTTTTCTAGTGGTTCTTTCCTTGGCCTCATGGAGTTTGAACACCACCCAGGTGTTGGCCGGAACTCAGTGAGAGACTCCAGTGCAGTGCTCTGCAGATTCTCTGGAGATGCTCATGTGTGTAGTTCTTCTTGATACTCGACTCACAAATTCTACTTACCTCAGCCTTCTGGAACACTGAGTTCTGCCTCCTCCACTCCCTATAACTGGCCGGTTTTGTTGGGGTTTCCCCTCTATGCAGTGAAGTTACATACACTTACAACACTTAGCTTCTATCCTATTGACCAGAATTTAATAATGTGAAAACACCTAGGTGTATAAAAGGCCAAGAAATGTAGTTTTTATTTTGGGTGGGCCCAGCTCAGCTAAAACTCGAGAGGTCTAGTTTTGAGAAACAAAGGAAAATCAAATACTCACAGATTAACAGCAATATTTTACATAAAAAATTTCCACCCCAAGTGAAATAAGTGAAAATAAGCAGCAGTTCCGCCATATCAAAGTCTTTAGACTATTTTGTTTCCTAGAAATGTATTTATTTTCATTAATAGATTATTGGATCTGACCTCCAACTCAGATAAAGCCATTGGATTCCATTTCTTATTATTCCTATGAGTTCTATCCTAAGAATATGAAATAATTCAATATTCCATTAAGTCAGGCACAAATTACACTTTAATTATATTAGTGTTCTATCATCAAAAGTCTTCAGAGTGAAAAGGAAAATACATGAATGTGTAATAAAAGCCAAGAAAATGTAAAACTATTCATTCTGGGTAGGAGTTGCAGGCTTCTCTGAGTTCACAGATATTGATGTAAGATGTGTTTAGAAGACCAGTATCTTTTTAAGCTTTGCATGCCATGACATATTAATAGTAAACCTTAAAAGAGACTCAGTAATCAGCAAAATGACTTACATGAGAATATTCACAACTTTTTTCATACTAACCGAAACCTGGAAATGGTCCAGGATGGATCCATAGGTGAATGGATTAGTTGTAATAAATGCATACAAGGGTATATGCATACTCATCAATAAAAAGAAAAACTACTGATACAGGCAACAACATGGATATGTCTCAAAAGCATTATACTGGATGAAACATGTTTTATACAAAACAGTACATGCTGGTTTTACTAATATTAGTGGCTGATTCCACTAATAATAAACTCTAGAAATAGCCAAATTAATTTATGGCGGAAAAAAGGTACAACAGTCTCTGCAGGTGGGGGAAGGAATTGGAAGAGACATGAGGAAACTCTAAGGGGAGATGGTAATGTTTTATATCTTAATCATAGTTTTGGTTATACAGGTGTGACCAGTGGTTAGAACTCAGTGATTGTACGTTTCAAACTTTGCATTTGGTTGATTGACTGTTAATTTTATATCAAAAGAAGAAACTGTATATCAATATTGAACTGCAGTTAATATTATGTCTGCTGAAATACTTAGGAGGAAGTACATTTATGTCTACAATTTCCTTTAAAATGCATGAAAATAATGAGTTGGTTGGAGGACAGAGGGATGGATGAAGGAAAAAGGTGATAAAGCAAGTATAGTAAAATGTTAAGAGTAGAGTCTTGGTGGTGTGTATACTAGTGTTCACTGTACAAGTCTTTTAATATTGCAGTTAACAATTTTTATAATATATTGAGAGGAAAAAGTGAGTGTGATGGTATCTTTGAGGCAAATGTCCAGATAGAATTTTTAGCCAGAATAACTTCAGTAAACTAGGATGGTATTTGTCTTCTTTAAAGTGTATGACTCTTTTAGCCTGGGGGAAAAAAATGGTATAGAAAGGTTTACACAGTCAAAACCACAGTTTACTATTTCCAGATTGAGAAGGATTCTGTGCATACTTAGTATTTCATATTGATGTAATGTTTAAGAGAATGTGTCCTAATAGAATGATAATCTCATAACTCCAATTTGAAACATGTAAATAAGTAACTGAGATAGACTTCTGTTTTTCTTTTTCAACTTTTATTTTAGGTTCAGGGGTACACGTGAAGGTTTGTTACACAGGTAAATTCGTGTCACGGAGGTTTATTGTACATATTATTTCATCACCTGGGTATTAAGCCCAGTACCTAATAGTTGTCTTTTATGCTCCTCCCCCTCCTCCCACCGTCCACCCTCAAGTAGATCCCAGTTGTTACCTTCTTTGTGTCCATGAGTTCTCATCATTTAGTTCCCACTTATAAGTGAGAACATGCAGTATTTGTTTTTTTGTTCCTGCGTTAGTTTGCTGAGGATAATGGCCTCCAGCTCCATCCATGTTCCTGCAAAAGACATGATCTCATTTTTTATGGCTGCATAGTATTCCATGGAGTCTATGTACCACATTTTCTTTATCCAGTCTGTCACTGATGGGTATTTACGTTGATTCCATGACTTTGCTATTGTGAACAGTGCTGAAATGAACATTCACGTGCATGTGTCTTTATAGTAGAATAATTCATGTTCCTTTGGGTATATAGCCAGTTATGAGATTGCTGGTTCAAATGGTAATTCTGCTTTTAGCTATTTTAGGAATCAGCATATTGCTTTCCACAATGGTTGAAATAATTCACACTCCCTCCAACAGTGCGTAAGTGTTCCTTTTTCTCCACAACCTCGCCAACATCAGTTATTTTTTGGCTTTTTAGAAATAGCCATTCCGACTGGTGTGAGATGGTATCTCATTGTGATTTTGATTTGCATTTCTCTAATGATGAGTGCTATTGAGCTTTTTTCGTATGCTTGCTGGCTGCATGTATGTCTTCTATTGAAAAGTGTCTGTTCATGTCCTTTGCCTACTTTTTAATGGGGTTCTTTGTTTTTTTCTCATGCATTTGTATAAGTTTCTTATAGATGTTGGCTATTAGACCTTTGTCAGATGTATAGCTTGCAAATATTGTACCCCATTCTAGTTCTTTGAAGAATGTTTTTGGTAGTTTGATGGGAATAGCATTGAATCTGTACATTGCTTTGAGCAGTATGACCATTTTAGTGATACTGATTCTTCCTATCCATGAGCATCGGATGTTTTTCCATTTGTGTCTTCTCTCTGATTTATTTGAACACTGTTTTGTAATTCTCATTGTAGACTTCAGATTTTAAACTAAAATCTTACTAAGTTTAGTTTAGTATTGGAAATTTTACAATATATAAGACTTAAATGCTCAGAAAGATTTTATTGCTGTTGTTGAGAAAATTGAAATACATGTCCTATAAAACAAAATTAAACATGTCAAATTTATAAATAAAATTTTAAACACTTGAAGGTTTAAACATTTTAGCAAAATCTGTAAATATGACCAAACTGAATTTTAAAGTCCCTTAAAAATAACTGATAAAATTTACTAGACTTAAAAATAGAATAAGATTTGTAAGCTAAATTGAAAGCCTATGCATTGCATTTTTTAAAAACTGCCTCAAGTTTTTCATAAAGCTCATATCAGTAGAAAGAAGCTTCACTACCAAAATATTTTTTAGGGAATATTTTGGCTCACAGAGGTAGGCTGAAATAGCTAGCTTTCCAACAGATTTTTTAATGTTCATAGAAAATATCAACCCAATGATCAGCTAGACTATCTTCTAAAGTATATAGAACTATGTTTAATAAGCAAAATATTCCGGGACTCTTTTGAGGAGTTTAACAATATAGCTAGCTTCAAAATCACTGCTACTCAATGCTAGCAAAAGTTCGGGGAAAGAAGTACTATTTACCAAATGTTGCCTAAAGTATGTGCAATCCATTCATTTCTCCAAGTAACCTGAACCTTCTTCAGAATTAAGCCAGACCATCAGAAAGCTGGACTCCATTCTCCTTGTCCTTCCAATTTAACACCATAGAACTTCTTTGAATAGAGTTTTTTTCAAGATTGTGGCATCAACCTGCATGCCTTGCATTGTGGGAAACAAATCTATGAAACTGGATGTTGGACACACTCTTGAGTAACTGAGGACTCCATTCACTGCATCACACAAGGTCTTCTTTCCAGAGACCCACAGAAGGAAATTTGTTGGGGACATAGTACCAGGGAAAGTTGTGTCTTGACCTTAATTATTTTATGAATGAGATAAATAATCATTACATCATCTTTCTCTGTATTGGCTGCTAGAAAGCTCAGAGCTACATCCATGGACTTCTACAAACTATGCTGATTCTCATGGCCCACATATTATAGATTGATCTCTCCTTTGACTTGGCTTGACTTGACTTTTTCAACTTATTTTTATTTCACTAAATCACGTTTACTTATTTTTATCTTGTGTTATAATGTATTAATAGGTATACATAAGCATAGATGCTCTAAGTCTGTAAATCACTCTTAGAATGATTAATGGAACATAGTAACTCCTAACTGTATTGTTCATCAGCAAAAGCGAAATTTCAAAACCAAAGGGAAGCAATGCAGACAGAGATGAGACAGAGGACCCTGCATGACAGCTGAAAGTAGGTTAAAAAAAAAAACCTATAAAAAAGATGCATTGTTTTTAATTGTCTTCTGAAAAAAGTTTGGAAGGTGGGAGGTTGAGGGAGCAGGGAATATGTGAAAATTCGATAAACTTCTCTTCTTTCACACAATAACCACTTATTATTCTGTGCACATTTTGTGCTTCAAAATATCTACAGAAATGCCAATTTATATTTTCTGGAGTTTGAGGTACAGGCAACCTTTAGTTATTATAAATCCTATCTCTTGCTAAATTTAAATTAATTTCACATTTGCTCAGGGAGGTCAAGATCAGGTCACAGTGCTGAGTCGTCAGCATATAATCCTTTGTTTCAGTCCTCACCTCTTTTGTGCAGGCAAAATCTATGGTAGTTCTTGCTCTTTCAATATTCAGAAGTGTTTCAATATGTTCTAAAGCATGCTCATTGCTATGAGAAAAAAAAATTCAGCACACATTATTTCTAGTGGACAGTCAAGGTTTTGTGTCCTGAGTAGACCACATATGTTGCACGCTGTTTGCTAAACAGACTTTCCTGTGGAAAATCACAGCCATTCCCCGTCAGTTCATATGCTTCCAGATGGAGATGAGTCCTCTCCCAGCCCCAGTGATGGGATATCCCTGGCCTTTAAGCCAATTAGCAAACCTGATACCCCTGGCCATAGTGATTGGTTCATATTACACAGTCAATAATACATATTGGCAAGCCTGCTGGGAAAGATAGAAAGCAAAGATTCTCTCTCCCGCTAGATTTAATGATGTGAGAATTTAACATTTGTAGCTGCTTTAACCATCTGGAGAAAGCCTGGATCTACTGGGAGCACCACATATAGCCTGGCTTACGGCTAACTCAAAAGAGAGAGGGGCTTGGGAGAGAACAAAGTGACATACTTAAAGCCTGATGCAGAGAGTACCTGAAGCTACCTTTGCCCATAAACAATTCCAGGTAATTGAGTCAATACATTTGTTTTTTGCTTAAACCAATTTTGAATGGGTATTTCTACCAATAGTGTACTACCTAAAGATATCCAGAGTTAAATTTAATTTTGCCTTCTTGCCTACTATTGGCAAATAGAAAAAAAAGTTTATTTTCTTTTTCTCTGTTTCTCTTCTATCAATGTACATATGCCATACTTGTGTGCATTATTTCCTTCATTCTTATATCTCCTACCCTTTCAAAAAGGTGAGCTGTAAGTATGTGATTTTTTTTTTCTCTCAAGTAATTCTTTCTTGACAGTGAGATTCAGGCAGTTATTTGAAGGCTGCTAAGAACAGGTGAGGACTTATGCATGAGCCTGCTGGATGAAAATAAAATAAAGCATGCTGAAGTCCTTCTCACATTTCTTTCTTTCTTTTTTTTTTTTTTTTTTTTGAGACAGCGTCTCACTGTATCACCCAGGCTGGGGTGCAGTGGCATGATCATGGCGCACTGTGGCCTTGACCTTCCAGGCTCAAACGATCTCACATTTCTTCAATTGCTCTTACCAAGGCTTTCAAAGTCCACCATGTGGGAGACCGTGATCCAGTCTGCAGCGAGTCTAGACCCGTACAGTTCAGAGTTAGCAAAGTGTGGTCCAAGGTTCCTTGGCATCAGCATCACCTGGGGTGCCTGTGACAAAGCAGTTCACTGGCTTTCTCCCAACCTAGAAACCCTAATCTGTAGGAGCCTGGCCTGCTAATCAGTTCTAATAAGCTCTCCAGGTGATTCCCATGCACAGTAATGTCAGAGAATTCCTACCTTAGCTTCATCCTGTCAACAGGCAACATGAAAATTACTTCCGTAATAGTTTTCTATCACTGTGAAAAATCCATCCTCCTCATTTATGGGTAATGTAGCTGCTTTTAAATGTAAAAGTTATGTAAGTAATTACAGTAATGGGAGAATTTTAACTGGTTGGAATTGAATGAAATGCAAGGAAAACTGAAGGAATTTCAAAAACACTTTGCACCGAATCATTTATTTTAGATATCTTTCTTTATCTAAATCAGTTGTTCTTAACCTTGGCTTTATGTCAGCTTTTTCGAATACTGTCTAGGCCACATGCCAGAATGATGAATTAAGAATGTCTAAAGAAGAGACTTAGTCATTAGTGTTGGAACTATGGCTAGTCAAAGCCCATAGAGAAGACTATTTTCAAGATTCTAGAGGCAAAATTCATTATTATGAAGACACTAGACCTTCAAAATAACCCCAAAGAATATAAAACTCCATTGAATAGGAGATCCTGGTCTATCTCCATTACTGTAATTCCTGCTATCGTCTCCAGAATATCTCTTCACTTCTGTATACCTTTTCAAATCCAATTCTTCTGAGATTATTAAGGCAGATTTCAGAGCTAATTAAGATATCGATTTCCCAAGACCACAATCACATCAGAAATAGGTTTATATTTTTAAAGAGTTACTATACCCTCATCTGATTACATTCATATCACAGAAATCTACAGTTGACCCTTGGGACTAGGATTAGGAGCACCCATCTCCTAGTAAGTCAAAAATTCACATATATATATATTATATATTATATTCTTAAATTTAACAAAAGAAAATGTTACTAAGAAAACATATTTACTATTCACAGGTAAGGAGTGATGGCTCATGCCTGTAATCTCAACTTTGGGAGGCCAAGGCAGGCGGATCACTTGAGGTCAGGAGTTCAAGACCACTCTGCACAACATGGCGAAACTCCTTCTCTACTAAAAAAATTAGCTAGGCATGGTGGTGGGCACCTGTAATCCCAGCTACTCAAGAGGCTGAGGCAGGAAAATCACTTGAACCTGGGAGGTGGTGGTTGCAGTGAGCTGAGAATGAGCCGCTGCACTCCAGCCTGGGTAACAGAGAGAGAGAGAGAGATTCTGTGTGTGTGTGTGTGTGTGTGTGTGTGTGTGTGTGTGTGTGTATATATGCAGACTGTATATATATACATACACACACACACACACACACACAGAGAGAGAGAGAGAGAGAGAGAACCTATTCATTAAGTGGAAGTGGATCATCAAAGGTTTTCACCCTTATCATCTTCACATTGAGTAGACTGAGGAGGAGGAGGGAGAGGAAGAGTTGGTCTTGTTGTCTCAGGGATGGCAGAAGTGGAAGAAAATCGACATATAAGTGGGCCCACAAAGTTCAACTCATTCTGTTTGAGGTCAGCTATACGTACAGACAGTCCCTGACTTAGGATGGTTTGACGTACAATTCTCCAACTTTACAGTGGTACGAAAGCAATATACATTAAGTAGCAACCTTACTTCAAGTACCCACACAACCATTCTGTTTTTCACTTTCAGTAGTATTCAATAAATTACGTTATGTATTCAACTTTTTTTTTTATAAAAAGAGGCTTTGTGTTAAATTATTTTGCCCAACTGTACATTAATATAAGTGTTCTGAGCACATTTAACATAGGCTAGGCTAAGCTATAATGTTCAGTAAGTAAGGTGTATTAAATTCATTCTTGGCAGGATATTTTCATCTTATGGTGGGTTTGTTGGAACGTAATCCCATTGTAAGCATTTATATTTTTTAATTCACTATACCCACTTTAGCAAACAAAAACCAGAGGAAATGAGCCAGTTTTTCACATAGCCATTTCAAGAGGCTGAGGATGTTAGATGGATAAGATCTCTGTCAAAGACCTAATGGCTTTAATGAGCTCAGCAATATAAAAGTATGTGGGCAAAAATTGCTCAGAATGCGCTAGTTCCTTTTTCCTGATGTCAGAATACCACAGCATTATAGCAGAGCTGTGGCTTGATTAATCGATTCAGAATGATTCCTGTTGAGCAATTGTCTTTTTGAAGGGAATGCCAATGCAATCTGCTAACAACTGTCACTTTATATTAAGTATGAATTATACTGTAGAATGGGTGCAGGTGCTCATAGAAATTGACTGTCATAAAATCCTTGTGTGTGATGTTTCAGTAAAATCATCCATTCAGATGATGAAAACAAAGGAGCGGAATAAGACAAGACTATAAAGGTGTTATCCTTCCCACTGTTGATGAGAAAAATACAGTCTAAAATTGCTACTGATGTATTGTTCCCCCAACTTGGTAATTAGCAGCCCCCTCCGCCAAAGATTTTTGGGCACAGAGATGATGTTATGAGAAAAGACGAGATAGAAAACTCTCATGCACTGTGGATCGATTACAACCAATCATCAATGTGCATCAAAATATGTATTAAGGGTAGTACTGCATACCCTTTGTCCTAGAGAGATTTCCACTTCTAGGCATTTAGCCCCAGGAGATAATACCACAAGTGCAAAAAAGTTTATGCATAAGAATCTTTATTGTATCATTGTTTAGATCAGTAAACATTGTGAAACAACAAATATTTATAGAAAAGTGTTGTGTATAGTGGGGATCCCCAACCCCGGGGGCCACAGGCTGATACCAGTTAGGAATGGGCTCACACAGCAGGAGGTGAGTGGTGAGCGAGCATTATGGCCTGAGCTCCACTTCCTGTCAGATCAGTGGTGGCATTAGATTCTGATAGGTGTAGTAACCCTATGAACTACGCATGAGAGGAATCTAGGTTGCATGCTCCTTATGAGAATCTAATGCCTGATGATCTGAAGTGGAATAGTTTCATCCCAAAACCATCCTCTGCCCCCTTCTGGTCTGTGGAAAAATGTCTTCCATGAAAGCTGTCCCTGGTGCCAAAAAGGTTGGGGACAGTGGTAGAATATGTACATGATGATATTATGAAAACATTAAAAATGATTAATAACTATAGTAAATGTATTCACTTGGAAAGATCCTCAATATATTTAATTGACTACAAATAAAGTTTATAGAACAGTATATATGGTAATGCTTCATTTGTGTAAAATTATATACATGTGTCTACATGTGAATATAAAATAATATCCAAAAGAATAGCCATTAAAGTTTTAATTGTAGAATCTAGAGTGATTTCTACTTTTTTCGCTACTTTTCTCTGTTGCTTGAATTTTTACAATGAACACTCAGCAATTTTGCAAAAACAATAAAGCTATTTAAAAAGAAATGAATATGATAAGAAACTTTATGTGAGTACAAATGAGGCGGAGGAATTTGAAAAGGTTCTAATGATTACACCTCCATTCAGAATGATGATAATGACAATGATGGACGAATTGTATAATAATCATGTATGATAGCAAAAACATTAATTTACAATTTATTAGGAGTAGCATTAGGCGCTTAGCACTGTAGAAACAATAGTAATAAATGGACTTGGAACTGAAATTAAATAAACAAGCATGAAAGCATTTGCAAGCATATCACATGGGGAGATTGAGGCCATTCTGTGGGGGAAATACGACATGACAGCGTAACAAGCAGGGTTTAACACAATTCAGGAGAGTTTGTCTTGGCATAGGAAGAGCTTTTGAGAGGAAATGAATGTGAGAGGTGAATTTAGAAGTGTGAGGTAGACAGCTTGTTGGAGAGGAAGTCAAATAGAATATTTCATAGAGCCCAAAGTAAGGAAGATGAAAATTTTTGCCTCAGGATTTGCAAAGAATAAATGTGAAATGTGTCTCCATTCTGTGGTCACAGTCAAAGTCTACAGCCTAGCTCTGTCAACCAGTCATACTTTCCTTCAAATGCTTTGGCAGCTACATTGTACAGAAACTATTGGAGAGAGAATCCCCCATCAGCAGAAAAACCACATAAGTGAATCCTTTGGGAAGCCTCTGTTATCTCTTTCAGACCACAAAGCTATTACTGAAGGCACAGCTGAAGCACTTAAAGGAATGTTTTGCATTACCATAGAACAGTCTTACAAGTAAGCTGAACCTCTTTCTGCTTAAATGTTATTTTGAAGGCGTCAACCATTTCATTCCTTCCCGGCAGTCCTTTGCTAGTTCCTGAAATCCCTTTAAATATCTGTTTTTGGGGGGTATGATATTATTGCATCTCTAGACAAGGGTCAACAAAACAGCTCTTTGTCACCCAGTAATGACTCAGCATAGTTTCTTTAATCAGAGAATCAGAATAACGCCCTTATCCACAGTTTTGCCTTCTGCAGTTTCAGTTACACATGGGCATCTGCAGTCAGAAAATATTAAATGGAAAATTCCAGAAATAAACAATTCATAAGTTTTAAATTGCATGCTGTTCTGAGTAGCATGATGAGATCTCACTCTGGACCACTGGGATGTGAATCACCCGTTGGTCTAGTGGGTCCACCCTGTATACGCTACCCACCCACAAGTCACTTAGTAGTCATCTAGGTCAGTGGTCCCCAACCTTTTTAGCACCATGGTCTGATTTCATGGAAGACAATTTTCCCACACAATAGGTTTCGAGTTCCTGGGAGAATCTAATGCCGCCGCTGATCTTACAGGAGGTGGAGCTCAGGCAGTAAAGCTCACTTGCCCGCCACGCACCTCCTGCTGTGCAGCCTGGTTCCTAACAGACCACAGACTGGCACTGGTCCATGGCCCAGGGGGTTGGGGGCCCCTGGTCTAGGTGATCTGATCTAAAAAATAGTGTATATAGGGTTCAATACTATCCGCGGTTTTCGGCGTCTCCTGGAGATCTTGGAACATATTTCCGTGGATAAGGGGGTCTACTGAACCAAGGAACTGTGATACAATTAAAATATTTTGGTGGAGCTGGAGGGTAAGGGTCAGTCCTTTGGGTGGTGCCCGGCCAGTCCTGTACAGGGAACTAGAGTGGGAGGCAAATACAGCCAAGAGTATTTTTTTATGAAAGAAAATCTTTTAATATATAAAATATATTTTAATTTAATATGTATATAATTTTGTTCAAATGTCAAAACTAGACAAATGAGTTTAGCAACTCAGACCTAAGCACAACACTCATCACAGGGCGTTGCTATTTATTTCTTATATTATTATAGTTGTGATTATTTCTTATCTGCCTTCCCCTCCAGCGAATAAGCTCCATGTGGGTTGGATTCCATTCATTGTGCTCACCTCTGCACCAGCCCCAGAGTGCACCTGCCACAAAGTAGGTGCTCAGTGGAATTCAATGAGTGATAGTAGAATGAATGGCACCCTGGGTAAAAAAAGAGCAAATATTCAAGAAGTGGGAGGAGTTGGGAGAAAGAAGTAGGTGGAAAGAGGGGCCCCAAGGTGGAATAACCTACTTTCGGGTTTCACCTACCTGGTATAAACATATGTATATTTTATCCTGATTTTGTGAAGAGGCAGTTTTTTTCTTTCCCCTATTCTATTTTTCCTGCCACACAACTTTTAGATGACAATTGCATTTTCTCTACAAAAAGTGAATGAATTACATTTACAGAGTATAATTCAAAAAGTCAAGGTCAAAGAAAATATGAGCCTGTTTAATAACGGTGGTTCTTAACTTTTCTTTTAGATGTGTATTAGCATACATGTTTTTTAAATATTCTTCTTCCTTTCTTATTTTTTACTTCAAAATTTTGTTACAGTAAGTATTTAACAGTTTATTTCCTGTGTGTCAATAATGTAGATATCAGTTTTGGGGTTTTTGTTTGTTTGAGATGGAGTCTCACTCTGTCACCCAGGATGGAGTGCAGTGGCGTGATCTTGGCTCACTGCAACTTCCACGTCCCGAGTTCAAGCGTTTCTCCTGCCTCAGCCTCCTGAGTAGCTGGGATTACAGGCACCCACCGCCACGCCTGGCTAATTTTTGTATTTTTAGTACAGACAGGGTTTCACCATGTTTGTCAGACTGGTCTCAAACTCCTGACCTTGTGATCCACCTGCCTCGGCCTCCCAAAGTGCTGGGATTACAGGTGTGAGCCACCGCACCCGGCCTATATCAGTTTTTTCTATACTTCAAATACTGTTTTCTTATAGCACATCTTTATTCCCTGCTATATTACCTGTCAAATGACATGTGGGGAAGGGGGAGGTATGAGAAGGAAGCGACAAGTGTTATCCCTGTCATTAGTTACCCCTTCCCAAAATACAGACATTCATTTATTTAACAAATATTTATTATATGCCTACTACTATATGCTGGGTCCTGGCTCTAGCACCTGGGGACACAGCTGGGGACAAACAAAGTCCCTGAGAGCTAACATCCCAATCCACCTGGAGCTAGTTTTCTCAGGATTGAGATTTATTTCTTGTATAAAAGTTTGCTGAAATATTGACAATTATTTATGGATGGTACAATTGGGTTTTATTTACATTTCACATTGCAGAGATTAAAACAATAAAACAAACCCTTGTCATCAGCATCACAGGCCGCAGTTGTTAGTCATCACACACTGGATGGGAGATACTTGTTTTTTGTTTGTTTGTTTGTTTTTTAGACAAGGTCTCACACTGTCACCCAGGCTGGAGTGCAGTGGCATGATCACATCTCACTCTATCTCGGCCTCCTGGGCTCAAGTGATCTCCCCTCCTCAGCCTCCTAAGTAGCTGGGACACAGGTTGTGCCAACACATCCAGCTAATTTTGTTCTTTTTCTTTCTTTGTAGAGATGGGGGGTCTCACTATGTTGCCCCAGCTAGTCTCAAACTCCTAGCTTCAAGTGAACCTCACACTTCAGCCTCCCAAAGTCCTGGGATTACAGGTGAGAACCACCGCACCCGGCCAAGATATGCTTTTTAACCTAAAGATGAGTAAGAGCAGAGTTTGTAGTGAATCTCCAGAACTTCATGGTAGGGAGTGACTTGCAGTGCTGTTTCCAAGGTGGGGATGTTAAAGAGGACGCACCCCATGTACCAGCTCCCAGGATGTCAATCAGGGAGAGAAAGAGGTGTGGGCAACATTCCTTCTTTTACGTGCCTCACACCTAGCCACAGAGTTTATCCTGAGGGCTTTAAGATCAGGGAAAAGAACAAGGTGTTCTGATTCCCTCATCTTCCCTCATTCCCACTCACAGCTTTCAACTGACTGGAAATCTGAGAGCTTCACATTTGTGCCTTAAATATTCCTGATCCCTCATGCCTAGGTTTGTGTTCCCCCAGAAGCAGACCCTGAGGAAAGGCTTTGAGTTCAACAGGTTTATTTGGGAGTGATCTCAAGAAGCATGGCTGAGGGAGGGAAGAAATCAGGCAGGAAAGGCAGAGCAGCGAGTTCCCACGCTTGCGGCTGCTACGGAGCCAGTGCACAGTGTGCCCGGCAACCTAGTCCAGCCCAGTGGTTGAGGGAGCTACATACTGGCACCCCAGGGAAGATGGTTTCCAAATGTGAGGGCTGCAGTTCCTCCCAGCCCTATATGCATGGGCCTGCCATTCCTCCCTACGAGAAGTGGAGTCTATTTCTCCTCTATTCATACCCAGAGTAGCCTGTGACATGCTTTTATCAGGAGAAGGCAGCACATATCAGGAGAACGGATGCTGGGCCCATTCTGAGACATCTAGAAGCTTCCATTTCCATGCTGTCTGGGGAGGCCAGCTGTCATCCTGTAAAGAATCTGGACTCATCTACTAAAAAAATGAGACACTATGTAAAGAGAAAGAAGTCACAGGGGCCAGACGTGGTGGCTAATGCCTGTAATCCCAACCCTTTGGGAGGCTGAGGTGGGCGGATCACCTGAGGTCGGGAGTTCGAGACCAGCCTGACCAACATGGAGAAACCCCATCACTATTAAAAAAAAACACACACAAAATATTAGCTGGGCGTGGTGGCGCATGCCTGTAATCCCAGGTACTCGGGAGGCTAAGGCAGGAGAATCGCTTGAACCCGGGAGTCGGAGGTTGCGGTGAACCAAGATTGCACCATTACACTCCTGCCTGGGCAACAGGAGCAAAACTCTGTCTCAAAAAAAAAAAAAAAAAAAAAAAAAAGAGAGAGAGAGAGAGAGAGAAAGCAGCCACAGGGAGGAACACCCAAGTGCCAGCCATGTGAAGGAAGCCTTCTTGGGCCCGCCAAATCCTCTAGGGGCCAGCTGAATGCAATTGAGCACTTGACCCAAGGTCACAGAGACCTGAAGCCAGCTGAGCCCTTCCCAGATTTCTGACCTACAGAATCATGAGAAATACAAAACTGTTGTTGTTTTACAGAGTTACTGTACATCAGTTTTTTAGGAAGCATAGATATCCAATACATACACCAGTGGTCAGTCATTGGCTGAGAGTTGCTCCCAGGGGCGTTAATTTCCTGGAAGTTCCGGCCTGCTTCATAGGTGGGCGAAGCAACCTTCACACTACTCAGAGAAGGTCTCAGGCAGTGAAAGGAAGGTTCTCTGACCCTTGGAGGGAGGACTAGCGTGCACGGAGCTGGCAAAGGCATGGGGATGCAGGTGGGACCCAGAGAGCCAGGGGTCCACTGCTTCTGATGTCAAAATGTATTCCTTCCAATTGGCCAGCTGCCAAAATGTATTCCTTCCAATTGGCCAGCTGCCCTCTCCGTGTCCCAGGGCAGATTCTTGCTTCTTTAGAAACTGAAATGTGGCTTCTCCCTACTCCTGATCCCTTGAGGCTTCGAATCTGCCCATTTCTTTCCTGAAACATTTAACGTTTCTATGCCAGTCAGTTTAACAACAAATAAATTCTAACTCAGCATAAAGTGTATGAGGTAATGTGGAATGTGTGTGCGTGTGTGTGTGTGTGTGTGTGTGTTGGAAGAGCACAGAATCAAATATATATCTTATAGTCTCCTTTCTCAAGCAGTTCAAAGTCTACAAAGAAACAAAAGCCAATCCAGAAGCAGCTACCATCCCGCACTGTTATCAAGATAAAGTCACCCCATAAATGTGTTGCTTCATAGATCAATGTAATGCTCCCTCTAAGACAGAGTGCCTGCTATTTTCCTTGTTTTTCTGTTTGTGGTGATGAGGTCACCCAGAGGACTCAGTCTCTCCCCTCGTTGCCCTGGTAATGAAAAGCATGTAATTAAAAGCTGGCTGCTGAGAGCAACGAATGTGATTCTATGACCCAATGACAGTTTTTTCCTAAGCAAAGCTCATTAGACCACATTAAATTCACAATAGGTTTAAATTCACGAAGTGTACACTGGAATGACCATAAGCAGGGGGTTTTAGCCAGAGAACTCCCTAAACACAGAGCAGGTTTGGAACCTCCTTCTTTGAAAATGTGAGGAACCCGAGTTGAAGTCGGCTTTTCTAGCACTTAAGGCAGTAGTGGGCTGCAGGGGGCTCCTTGCAGGGGAGCCTGATTCTGAGACTGGGAGCTGGGATGAGGGAGGGGTAAACAGGAATGAGGGACCATTAGCTATCTCTGCCGAGAGGATCTACAGTGAGGGACATCTGGCAGATGACACAGTGGGGCTGGGCTGGAGACGACTTATTCCTGGATCACATTCGTGTTTAGATGATCAAGCCAAATCACAATTCGTTTAGTATTTTCTGTCACCTAAACAGCTGGCTCAGGTCACTGGGCCAAAAGATGGGATATATGTGATTTTTTTTTTTTAAGTTTCTGAAATGCCAGGGCTTATTCATTCACTTCTGTCACTGAGACCGTCCCCTACCTCTTTTGTTGTAGTACAGATTGAACATTTCTTATCCAAAAATCCTACATTCTCAAAATCCAAAACTTTTTGGGAGCTGTTATAACACCACAAGTGGAAAACTCCACACTGGACCTCATGTGGCCAGCAGCAGTCAAAACACAAGTGCATGCCCCAAGGTTATCCAGCGTCCTTAAGGGAAAAATAAAATTACCTTCAGGCTTATGTGCATAAGGTGCATACGAAGCATAAATGAATTTCCTGTTTAGTCTTGAGTCCCATCCCCAAGATATCTCATTATGCATATGCAAATATTCCAAAATCTGAAAAAATCCCAGAGTCAAATCCAGACACTTTTGGTCCCAAGCATTTCGGATAAGCGATACTCAACCTGAAATTGTTTTTAAATAAAATTTCAAGGAGAGAAAAGCTGTGCAAATTCCACACACCTTTGAATAAAAAAAGGATGTAAACTTTTGTGTTTTGACCAGATATCTCTAATCACCCTCCTAAATGCTCCCAGAACGAACACCCTGAAGCAATCACTGGATTTTTTGCTTCACCAGATGTTTGCCCAGAGGGCAAAAAAGGAGAATGACGCAATAAACATACTGCGGCACTATTCACAATAACAAAGACTTGGAATCAACCCAAATGTCCATCAGTGATAGACTGGATTAAGAAAATGTGGCACATACGCACCATGGAATACTATGCAGCCATAAAAAAGGATGAGTTCATGTCCTTTGTAGGGACATGGATGCAGCTGGAAACCATCATTCTCAGCAAACTATCACAAGAACAGAAAACCAAACACCACATGTTCTCACTTGTAGGTGGGAATTGAACAATGAGAACACCTGGACACAGGAAGGGGAACATCACACATCGGGGCCTGTTGTGGGGAGTGGGGAGGGGGGAGGGATAGCATTAGGAGATATACCTAATGTAAATGATGAGTTAATAGGTGCAGCCCACCAACATGGCACATGTATACATATGTAACAAACCTGCACGTTGTGCACATGTACCCTAGAACTTAAAGTATAATTTTTAAAAAAATTGTATTGCTTTTAAACTTGAAAAAGAAAAAAAAGGAGAGTGACTAGTGAGCACAGCAGATATTGCAGGCTGCTGTCTCCAACCCAGAGGCCGTAACTCAACTTTCAAAGGGACAACTGCAGACTCCTCACGGAAGTCTTCATGAGAGAGATGGCTTCATATCTTCCTGGGTTTGAACCTGCTTGACTTTGAGCCAGCTATTTAAACTCTCTCAGCTTTCACGTTCTCACCTGAATAAAGGGATTGATAACAATACCTGCCTCACAGAGGTGTCGTCAAAGTACTTTGCGTGGTGTCTGTGACATACTGAACAGTTGTCTAGAATGACTAGTCAATGCATCTAGTCAATGCGAGCAGCTACTATCATTATTATTAGCACTCTACACAGGCACTGTGGGGATTAAAGGCATGATGTGCTTTGAGAGGGAAATTTCTCAGTCAGCCTATTTTTTGTTTATTTGTTTGTTTAAGAGACAAGGTCTCCCTCTGGAACCCAGGCTGGAGTACAGTGGCATACTCATACCTCACTGCAGCCTTGAACTCCTGGGCTCAAGTAATCCTCCCATCTCAGCTTCCTGAACAGCTGGGAATACATGCGCGCCTCACCACACCCAGCTTCAGTCAGCCTGTTCTCAAGGCCTGGAGTGCCTTATTAGAGAACTTCTCTGGTTTCCTAAACATTGTTCCCTATTTAAAATGCAACTTAGCACCTCTGGAAGTGCCTGTAGTGCTCCCTTGTCTCCATAAATGAGTTTCTTGTGTTCCAAGACGCGTCCCACCATGGGCTGAGTGTCCTGGGTTTGTCAAGACATATATTTCAATGTTAGGGCATATGTGCACAGGCAGTTTTGGTAAGGCCCAACCTTCTTGTAAATATCAGTGCATAAGCATGGTGTGATACAGAGATGCTTAACCCGTGGGCCCAAAAACAGGGCATTAGGAGATCTATGAGTCACTCGATATTAGATGCAAAATTGCCTTGGTGCCCTTGTACCTCTTTGGAACCAGGAAATGTGTAGCTTTTATTGGATTCTCAAACGGCTCTATAGTTAAAGAGACATGATCATGGGAACAGCTACCTGGAACCAGCCCTCCACAGCCTCTTTCATGTATGGTGGGTTTGCTAGGGGACCTGGAGAGATCCAGCCTGGGAACAGGAAGGGATGGGTGGAGAGGCAAAGCGATGAGATCAGTGACAGTCAGATAAGCCCAAGGGCCCTGGGTGTCCTGGTGTGTCAGGGTGAGGAGAGAACAGACCCATGCAGAGCCAAGCCAAACCCTGCTGACTCACAGCTTTCCTCTGGAAGCTGCCCTGCAGTAAGCGTGCAGATAGAGGTTCCAAGCAGCCTGAGAAGGAACAAGAGCTTTTTCAGCAGGCGAGGGTGAGGCTGAGACTGAGAGTGGCGCCTCTGGCCCTGGTGCAATCTTGGGCCTCAGGGGCACTGAGTTCTAGGCCCAGCTGCCATCTGATCTCACACCGGTTCCTCCATCTACAAAGAAGGGGATTGAGGGGCTGACCTTAGAGGTTCCTTAACATTTCTTCCGATTCTGAAAGAATGATTCTAATGACCCCATAAGCTTCCTCTTTGAGTACTTCTTACCCAGGAGGAAAATCTGGTAGATTCAGGTTTTATGAAGCCCAAAGTATATATAATTTGGGGATAGAGTTACCAGAGAAATTCCTGAAGCCCAGTTAAATTTGAATTTCAGCCAAACAAATAAGGAAATTTTAATATATGTATGTCCCAAATATCACTCATGACATACGTAAACTAAAAGGTTATTCACTGTTTACCTGATTTTCACATTTAACCGTGAGTCCTGAATTTTATTTGCTAATTCTGACAACTGTATTTGGAATGAACTCTAAGTAAAAGAATACAAAATTAGGATTACGGAATTAAATACAAATGTGAAGGTTTATTGGAATGAGAAAAGAAATCACAGCAAGTCACTGGAGCTTTGAAGATTTAGGCCTGTTTCAGCAATTGGAACATTCTGCAACTCCTGGAACTCACAGGGATCCCCAGTAAGTGAGAGGCCTCAAGCCTCAGGTTTATAAGCATCACAGCCAATTCGCATTTCCTGGGATGTTGGCGTCTTTTCTAAAGCCTTCTCTATTTATTACCGTAGTTTCATTGGTTCTCATGGCAGCCTCTCAAATTATACAATTGAGTATTTTTGTAACTCCATCTCTTCATCTCTCATTTTTTAGTCTTTTTTTTCTCTATTGGAGTTTGGATTTTTAGCTTTTCAATTTCATGAAAAAACAGATTTTAAATAATATTTATAAAATAGTATAAGTCTTTCAGTTTACACTATTTTAGAAACATCAGATTATGTTAGTTATATGGGCAATGGTAATTTTATTGTCTACATTTTATAAAGTCTAAAAAGAGAAACAAGAAATAATAAATTTTTCTTTCACTTAGAAACTGCTTTAGAGAAACATTTAATTTTGACTGTATGTCAAGATATTTGTATACATAAATGCATATGCATATGTATATGTTTCTGAATTCTATGCAGGATTATCTTAAAGCTTAACTAAGTCCTCCAAATGATTGACCAGGAGGAAATCAGTCAAATTAGACAAAATTGTTCTGTCCTAAGCATATATTGAAATGTTTATCAGTAAAATGTATGTATGTTTTAATTATCATAAATGAAGTGTCCATGGAAGATATTTTGTTATCTTTCATTTGAAATTTGAACTAGTAGGTTCAATTTTTTTCTTATTGAAAGAAGGTATTCTTGAGCACTGTTACACAGATTTCACATTATTATAGCAGATAATGTTTTTGGCCTTGAAAATTCTGAATCTCTTCCTAATGATGCTAGCAATTGGCTTGAAATGTAATATGATAGAAAATTAAAGTGACCATAAAAGAAAATAAAAGTAATTTCAGATGGAAGAAAAATGCAGAACAAGATAAGCAGAAAGCAATAGAGATGAAATATCAAGAAATGAAATCTATTTTGCAATTTTTGAAAAATGGCTTGAAATAAGTTGTGTAATGTATTAATGGATTCACAGTGGTAATTGAATAAACTAGTTCACTATTCTGGATATACCAGTTTAATAATGTCGTAATTTGTGCAGTCATTTGCTTGCTTTTTCCCTCTAAAATATTTCAGGCACTGCACTGGGGTGTATGTGTATACACACGTAATGTTGGCGGTGGTGGTGGTGCTGGAATGTACAGCTGTGTGTAAGCATGTAGTTGTTGTAATGGTAGTGATGGTGTGTGTGTTTGTGTGTGTGTGCGTGTGTGTGTGTGTGGTAATTGTGGTAGGGCTGGTGAATACCACATAACTTCTGTAATTGCTTCATGATATTCATCTTGTTTGTTATTGTACAAATTAATAATTATAATTAAGTATTACTAAGGCTTTCTTTTTCTGAAATATTTAACAAGGAGTAGAACTACATCATCTTTAAGCTTTAAATTTGCCTTTCTTGGCCGGGCGCGGTGGCTCAAGCCTGTAATCCCAGCACTTTGGGAGGCCGAGACGGGCGGATCACGAGGTCAGGATATCGAGACCATCCTGGCTGACACGGTGAAACCCCGTCTCTACTAAAAAATACGAAAACTTAGCCGGGCGAGGTGGCGGGCGCCTGTAGTCCCAGTTACTCGGGAGGCTGAGGCAGGAGAATGGCGTAAACCCGGGAGGTGGAGCTTGCAGTGAGCTGAGATCCGGCCACTGCACTCTAGCCTGGGCGACAGAGCGAGACTCTGTCTCAAAAAAAAAAAATTTGCCTTTCTTTTTGAAAAGGCAATTAATTAAATGCCCAGTAGATACTTGTACTATCAGAAGGTTCCCACCTTTTCTTCTTGCTTTAAATTAGCTTATTTCTTATACTGGTAATTATTTGGGCATCTTTTATGCATGCATATGAACGCTTGTGATTTTTTGTTTTTAAACTGAATGTGCAACCTGCTGATGAAAGTTTTATCCATGTATACAGCTCTAGCTAGGGAAAGTAAATAACAAATATTGCCTCACCAAAGGTACTCTTCCTTATTGTCTGACCCAAAGATATTCTACAGCTTAAAGTTGCTGAAAATGTCCACCTCTTCTTTTAGGACTATTATCTCTTTACTTACTATGCTGCTAATATATTTGTTCTTTCTCTGAGTGTATTTGCCCCAAGTTTGGTTATTGTTTAGTAGTCGCTTGTCATTGCATGAGGTCATTGCATTTTCAAAATTCTTCTTAATTACAGTTATTCAACTTTACATAGAGCAGATTTCTGGAAATCCTGTTCTCCAACTTTGCACAATAAATCCTAACATAAATTAGCTGCAGTAACTGATGCTTCACTGAAAGGCTTATACATATATATATAACTAAAGACAAGAATTGCAGGATACATTTTCCATCTTTTGGAAATATGCAAAAGTCTAAGTTGAAGGTAACTATTTGCATGCACAAAGATACATTGTTTCAATAATAGCTCAAAAATAATGCATTATGCAGCATTTGAACACTAACATGAACATTACATTTAGCAATAAAAGAAATCTATGTATTGGTCTTGAAAACATGCAAGACTTTTATTGTTTGTTGTGGGAGTTTTCAGATTCAAGAAAATGTTTTTGAATGGATAAAAGCTGCTTGAAGACATAGGAAAGAGTAGTTGAAGAATCTGACAGTTTTCACCGCCATCAGACTGGTAAAATGTTAACACTGGCCGTTCCAAGTTTAAAAGGACTCTCCTACATTGCTGGTGGGAGTACAACTAGAACAGTTACTTTAGGGATAATCTGACAATACCAAATCAACTTGAAGATGCTCATACCCTAGAGCCCAGCCATTTTATTCCTAAATATATGCCCTAGAGAAATTCTAGCCTACATGCACAGGAGATAGAATACTCATTACAGTCATTTTTGCTATTTTTAAATAGTAAAAAATGAAATGAATACTGAAATTAGATATATAAAGACATGTAGTGTATTCATATAATGGAATGTTATAGAGCAGTTAATACGAATAAACTACATGGATTACTATTGAGAAATATCAGAAATCTAACACCGAGGATGAAAAGTAGGTTACAGAGGATTAGCTGAGAGTGAGAGCATTTATATAAAATTTAAAGCAACAAAAACAGTATTGAGGGGGCACACAAGGACTTGCAATTAAAGTGTTAAAAATGTACAAGGGGCCGGGCGCGGTGGCTCACGCCTGCAATCCCAGCACTTTGGGAGGCCAAGGCGGGCAGATCAGAAGGTCAAGAGATCGAGATTATCCTGGCCAACACGGTGAAACGCTGTCTCTACTAAAAATACAAAAATTAGCTGGACGTGGTGGCGGGCGCCTGTGGTCCCAGCTACTCGGGAGCCTGAGGCAGGAGAATCACTTGAACCCGGGAGGCAGAGGTTGAGGTGAGCCAAGATCGCGCCACTGTACTCCAGTCTGGTGACAGAGGGAGATTCTGTCTTTAAAAAAAAAAAAAAAGGACAAGGGAAACAAAAACGTAAAATTAAAGAATCGTGGTTATTCCTCGGGAGGAAAGGGGAGACATGGAATCAGGTACATAGGGTATGTTGCCTGTGTCTGTAATATATCATTTCTTTTTTATGAAAGAATGCTTGAGCAAGGAAGTGGTCAGAGGGAAAAAAAACTGAGATGTTCTCCTTACCGTGAATGAATGTATGAATAAAGAATAAATTCAAAAATAAATACAGATGAAAGCAGATGCCATTGATAAGAGACATGTAACTTCATTTCATGTGCTTGATACAACACAGATAAAGATGAAGACTGTTAACCTTGCTGAAAATGATGACTCTTTACTCACTAGATTTAACCTGATGGGCTGCTTTCAGTTGTGAAGGAGACAACAAAAAAGAATGTCAGGCTTGGAAATATATCATCAAGCATTATATCTAACAGGAAAGTAATATTATTAAGGATTTTTTAAGAATTTAATTCTTTGGCATAATACTTCACTATTAACATAGGAGCCTGTGGTTTGACTTTATCATGTTAAAAAGTGTTTCAGGCGTGTTTTCAGGTAACATTTATGTCATGAAGATGCTACCTGTCAGCTCCCAAGAGTTATTTTATCACACATCTTAATAAATACAACAAAGTGATGATCACACTCCCTCCCCGCCCCCCCACCCCCGGAACCCAGCGCTATTTCTCCTCCTTTTTCCCTGCCTTGTCCTCTCACACTGCAGGCGCTCACCCAGGCATGCAAGCTAGAATCTCCAGGCCAGGGCCCTACCCACCCTTCACCTGCCCCTGGGCTGCCAACCACCGTCTTCCTGCTGACTTTGCTCCGTACCATCCACTGCTTCCACTGCTGCCTCCGTCAGGCGCCAGAGGCATCAAATTGTTGGCAATAAAAGCCCCACTAGGCTGCCCACTAAGCCGTCATCCCGTGACGCTGCACCCACTGCTTCTCCCAGCTCCTCCGCGTGGGTCTGCTCTTCACTCCCAAGCAGAACAGGTGGCTCATGAGATGTTCTGATCTTGTGCCTCTTGCTCTGGCACACTGTACTGTGTCATCCGTCCCTCTTCTCTACTGGACCTGCGCTCCCTGAGGACAGGAACAACATCCAAGGGCATCTTTGTCTCATGGATAATGCATTGCATGAAATCTGACTGGGCGCTGTGGCTCACGCTTGTAATTGCAGCACTTTGGGAGGCTGAGGCGGGTGGATCACTTGAGGTCAGGAGTTTGAGACCAGCCTGGCCAACATGGTGAAACCCCATCTCTATTAAAAATACAAAACTTAGCCAGGTGTGGTGGTGCATGCCTGTAATCCCAGCTACTCGGGAGGCTGAGGCAGGACAATTGCTTGAATGCAGGAGGTTGAGGTTGCAGTGAGCCGAGATAGTGCCACTGTACTCCAGCCTGGGCAACAGAATGAGACTCTGTCAAAAAAAGAAAGAAGGAAGGAAGGAAGGAAGGAAGGAAGGAAGGAAGGAAGGAAGGGAAACAAAGGAAGAAAGAAAGAAAGAAAGAAAGAAAGAAAGAAAGAAAGAAAGAAAGAAAGAAAGAAAGAAAGAAAGAAAGAAAGAGAAAGAAAGAGGGAGAGAGAAAAAGAGAGAAAGAGAGAGAGGGAGGTTGAGGCAAGAGAATTGCTTAAACCTGGCAGACTGAGGTTGTAGTGAGCCGAAATAGTGCCACTGCACTCCAGCCTGGGCAACAGAATGAGACTGTC
Source organism: Theropithecus gelada (assembly GCF_003255815.1). Taxonomy (NCBI): domain Eukaryota; kingdom Metazoa; phylum Chordata; class Mammalia; order Primates; family Cercopithecidae; genus Theropithecus; species Theropithecus gelada. Next base: position 14,919,577 of record NC_037671.1, read on the forward strand.
AAAAAAAGAAGAAAGAAAGAGAGAGAGAGAAAGAGAGAAAGAAAAGAAAGAGAGAGAGAGAGAGAAAGAAAGAAAGAAAGAAAGAAAGAAAGAAAGAAAGAAAGAAAGAAAGAGAAAGAAAGAAAGGAAGGAAGGAAGGAAGGAAGGAAGGAAGGAAGGAAGGAAGGAAGGAAGGAAGGAA